>NC_134096.1:114141197-114441197 GCF_000715075.1 Nicotiana tabacum | reverse complement strand
GTTCAGGGTTCAGGATTCGAGCTTAGATTACTTTTATACTTCGTTTTTGTTTATTATCTAATTTTTTTTTACGTGTTTGAGCCTAATGTGCTAATTGTTGCTCTTTACCGCTTTGATATTGCCGTGAACTGTATATAAACTGTTACGAAAACCCTTATTCTCTCTGAGTTTTTTAAATCTTCTGGGAAGCGTGCGCTTCGCGTGACTTCTTTTCTGTTAGAGTCATACCCTAATTTTATAACAAGGATCATACAAGTTGCAACGCCGGTGAAGCTTTTATATTTTCGGTACACTGCCCCACTTCGGCTCGAGTTATCCGCTCGGGTAAGCCAGGTCTAGAACAATACACCGAGGATTTAAACTTAGAATGACATAACCTCATGCCAGATCCCTAGTAGGTACGTTTGTTTGCATCACATGCATTTGACTTTGGGGACTCAACACACGGGTTGTGTCCGTCTAGGATAGGTGTACTCAATATAAAAGACCATCTTGATGCATTTTTACGTGCTACTTGTGCATGTATTTGTTTCGGCTTGCATGTTGATCGGTTTCTAGAATAGGGAAAGAAAATAAAAAAAAACAAAAAATCAAAAACAAACAAAAAAGAGTGAAAGGTAGGTATTTGAAAAATTCCGAAACTCTGCCGAATTTTTATTTATATAAAAAAGAAAGAAAATAAGCCAATATTTACAAAAGTCATATTTTCTTGTTGTGTCAAAATTGACCGAACTACGCGGGTCTGATTCTCACCGGATGTGAGATACGTAGGCAAACCTCATCGGTTCCGACCCCAATTTTCAAAAATCCAAAAAATATTTTCATTTAATTTCTTCTTTAGAAGTCTTTCCTTAGAAAATCCAAAATAAAAAAAAATTTAAAACCAAAAAAAAAAAATTCTTTCTTTATATAACTCTTTCATTTGAAAAAAGAAACAAGTCAAATCAAAATCCAAAAATATGTTTTACCATTTTTTTAGAAGTCTTTCTCCCAAAAAATTCAAAAAATAAAATTCAAAAAAATATTTTCTTTCTTTTCAAAAATTCTCAAAAAAAAGAACATAGAAATTGAAATCAAAAAATATTTTCTTTCTTCTTTATTAGTCTTTCTTTCCAAAATTAAACAAAAAATAAAAAGAAAAAAAAAATTCAAAATCCAAAAAAAAAAAAAGAGTTAATTTTTTTACTTTATTCCTAATCTTCCTAAACTACGCAAAATCTGATTCATGCGGCGTCATGATACGTAGACAATCCCCATCGGATTCGATCATAAGCATAAACAAATTGAGTGAAAAAGTAAACCGAAAAAAAAATGAGTGAAAAAGAAAGAAAAGAGTGACAAAAAATAATCGAGAAAAACAAAGAGTGAAAAACAACAAAAAGAGAAAGAAAAAGAAATCAAGATATGAAAAAAAAAATTAAAAAAAAGAAAAGAAAAAAGAGAACCTCCCGAGAAGGAGTCATTTCACCAATGTTGGTGAATCATACCCGAGTTTGTTCCAAAAGCTAATCAGGCTAGGTCTATTGCAACCAGTGCCCCCGAACAGGCCAAACCCCGAGTCCCCCTCGCACCGAGTTGATGCTAGATGTAAATACCACTCTGGAGCAATGAAATATGATACTGAAGATTGTTGGACTCACAAAAGAGCAGTGGAAGACCTCATCGAGGTCCAGGCAATAGTGCTTAGGGATGAAGAAGACCCTAATATGATGAACAATCATCTGCCTACTCACACCAATGTGCCATTAGTCGGAATGATTTGTGAAGATGAAAAATTTGATCCGGCACGGAAGGCCATTGCATCCATTGCCGAGACAGAAGAAAATCTAAAAATGGTCGTCAAGCCTGAAAGTTCCCCATCAGACGGGAGTCTCGGTAGCCAGTCTTGCTATCTTTTCTGCGTCCGGATTATCTCAGGGTGTGATCCGAATGCTTTACTTTATTGTCTTACCTTTCGATGTAAACCCTTCTATCTTCAAACTTCAAAAAAAAAAAAAAAGCAAAACAAAAAAAAACAAATGAAATTAATAGTTCATTGTCTAGGAATGATTTTTTTTTTAATTTTGTAACTTTTCTTATTCTCTTTTCAGTTCTGTTCATGCAGATTTTAATAACATGACATGCTTGCGGACTTCATGACCAGATCCTAAAACGCTTTCAGACCTAGAAATAATGAATCAAGAAGAAGAATATTTTGAAGACAAGGCTTATAAGAAAATAAATAAAAAATTAAAACGAAGTTGAGATTCCCTCTCTTCGGATCATTGTTGAAGCCGAGATTGAGGATAAAGATTGGGTCAAGCAACGATTTGAACAAGTGACATTGATTGATGAAAAATGATTGGTCGCAGTTTGCCACGGGCAGTTGTACCAACAAAGAATGGCTCGTATCTACAACAAGAAAGTGCGGCCCAAGAAATTTGAAAAAGGATAACTCATTCTAAGACGTATCCTCCCACCTCATGAAGAAGCTAAAGGAAAATTGGCTCCAAATTGGAAAGGTCTATATATTGTAACGAGAGTACTGCAAAAGGGAGTATTGTACCTGGGAAGAATCGAAGGAAATGACCCCGAGACAACTATCAATGCAGACGCGGTCAAAAGGTATTGTGTTTGACTCTTTTACGCAACTTTAATGCTCTTTGGAAAAAGGAAAGGAAAAAGAATAATTAAGAGCCAATTGTGCTATGATCAATTTTAAGTTACTTGGGCCAGAATAATTAAGAGCAAAAGCTGATCCTTTTCCACAATTGATTTCATAATTCATGGCCTCAGTAATCTCAAATCTTAGGAGAATAAATAATATCCGAACCTCGTAGCTTGCTTTAGGCGCGATTAATAATAAATCATCGTGACTATGGGTACGGTTCCCGTGGCATAGTCATGATACATAATTCTAACTCAAGTGCGCGTTTCACGCGACTTGACTTCAACTTCGAATAATAATAAAAATAAGCATGTTGTAAATCGCGGGTGCGTTTCACGTGATGCGATTCACAATATGTACAAAAATAATTGAGTGTGCGACATCGCGACTTGTTCAAATAAGTTCCATAAATAATTAAAAGCGGTTAAAAGTTAAAAATGCACAATAAGTTTTAAGCATGTATTAAATCAGATAATTAGGCCAATCATTAATAGTTGAGCGATCGTGCTAAAACTACGGAACTCGGGAGTGCCTCACACCTTCTCCCGTGATAACATAATTCCTTACCCGGTCTTCTGTGTTCGCGGACCATAAATAGAGTCAATTTCCTTGATTTGGGATTTTAAAATAAATCGGTGACTTGGGACACCATAACTTATTCCAAGTGGCGATTTTGAATTAAATAAATAATTTCATTTCGATTAATGTCACTTTAATTGGAAAAACTTCCTACCCCTACCCCTCAGGAAAAAGAAAGTGTGACAGCCACGACTTTCATATTTATAGCTGAGAATTCGTAGCTATAGATGCATAATGTTGTAGCGTGGTAAATTACTAGTCAATATCTTACTTTTTACTAAAAGAAAAATGAAGTTTGATAAATATATAGTTGATTTATGCTTTTCTAGGTCTATAACTAATGAAGTTGCTTAATTATGCTGACTATTATTCTCTGTTGCGTGTGGGATACATTAAGCACTTTAATTATATTATGTAGTTTTTTAGGTTGGAAAAGAGTGTTTAAAGGCAAGTAGTAAACTTATTTCTTTAGCAAAAATTGCGTTGGTTGTTGAAAATATCTTCCTTGCTTTACGATGGAATGAAGAATAACCTACGTCTTTTAATAGTGTACTAATTGTCATTCTTCCCCACTTTACAAATTCATTAACCAAATTATACTAAGCATCTAATTCCAATAATTCTGATGCATATTCTCTGTTATCTATTATTAATAATTTTCACCTTTCCTTTAGTTCCTCATCTATAACCACAAGAAACGAAATGAAAATGACAATATATTAAGTCTATCTGTCCGTTTCTGTTTTGGTTTTTCGGTTGGTTGGATGAATTTAAACATTTAATTTGAAACTCCAGAATAATTGTGGAGTACTGGAGTGATAAGTTTGGATTATTATAAACTCTTTTGAAACAAATTACATGACTGATGTGAGATGTTGTATGTATATCTCGAACAACATGATGTTTGATTTAACTTAGAGACAGATCTAGAATATGAAAATTTAAGTGTTCGAGCTCGAAATTTTTTCGCTACATATATAAAATTTGAACCAAATTAAAAATACTGAATTTGGATAAACGAAAGTCTCTTACACTCTAGATTCTACGTTAGCATGTACTTTAATTATGCCTGCAAATCAGATTTGTGTCTTCTCGAAAGAGTACCATTGTTTAAAGAACTGATTGGCGGACCAACCAGGGTTGTTGTGGAGTGATAAGTACTTCTTCATCTTTAGCTAGAATCCAGAGGTTTCGAATTTACGTCTTGAGTATGAAATCACCTTTGATAGGGAGAGTTTTAACTCCCCCAAAGTGAAACTTTCGAACGTGAATCCGGATTTAGTCGGATTCCAATGCGGGCCAGACACAGGTGGGAAACCAAAAAATAAAGAACTGATTGGCGGTCCCTGCGCCTAAGAACTAAGTCCAAAACCTAATGCAAAAAAAGAAGAAGATGAATTCAAGGGGAAAAAACACACTCATGTAAAGTGCTGGAGCTTTGAAACCCACCAAAAACGTAAAAAGAAAAAAAATGTGAAAAGGTAGAGATGAATCAAGAGTTGGCTAGACTTACTGAAGTGGAAAGAGATTCAAAATTAGGAAAATGTCATTTTCACTCCCCCAAAAACTTCCACTTTGTAAAAATGCCTTTCCAACTAAGATTAGTGCATAATGCTGTTACTTTGGACCTAATTCCAAGATTGCACCTAAAAGAAGATCATAAATCCATCTTTACTTCATTATATACATACATGATGCAAAACTTAAATCAAACAACTTCTTCATTTGGCATTAGTAAAGAGTCAAGTTGTCAAGGAAGCAACTTATAGTGAACAAATGACTTGTACAAGTTAAACAATTTGATCTTTTTGGATTCATCATATATATCTTGAATCTCTCCTTAGAACATTTCTATAGATAGTATGTTTCCTGTTTGTCTGAAACCAAAGATTGTGTTGCATGTGCTGATCATATTGCAATTACCGAGTTATACTTTCTTCTTTACTTAATTCACATGATCATCAAATTATAGTCTCGTACGATTTTCAATATACACCATTAACGTAAACTGCTCTACAATTGCACAAGCATGATTAAGCAGTTTAATTGACCTACTTCCAGAATGAAAAATACTGCACAAGTAATTGGGTAGGAGGTTTAATTAATTTGTGGAGATCGTAGATGGTCACTACTAAAAGAAGGAAATAAATTTGCGACGGACAAATTTTGCAGCTAAACAGAAAAAATCATCGATAATCACGTTTAGCGACGGATTAGCAAGAAATTATGTTAGTTACGTGCGATTTAGCGACAGATAAAAGATGAAGTTCGTAGCTAATTATTCTAGTTCTTTTTTTTAGTGGATGGATTGAGGTTTGAGGAAGTAACAATGGTCTCAACTAGTTATAGGTATCTAAAAATATTGATGGCCTTAAATGTTATGCGTTGACAGTATAAACAAACATGTAATAAGGTAGTGTATATGGAATTGGCCCTTTTTAATTTGCATGATTGATGAGTAGGAATATAAACTTATTATGCTAGACAAAAGAGGCAATTGTTTCTTCACGAAACTATACGGGAAAAATATGCTCGTATTTAATGATCGTACGAGAAAGCGAAACGTGGAACCGAAGACAGAAGATAGCTAAACCTGAAGGTAATGATCTCGCTTGTCACCGGAGAGAATGGTATTCATAACGACAAAATTAATTCCGCCATCCGGTAGCATTCAATGAAGAATATTCTACAGTATTAAGTTCATGATTCGTTACAGAGAATATGGCATTCATTGTCCACCGTCACACATCTTTCAATGACCCTCATAATTGTTATTAAAGAGGAGCTTAATCCTAGGACCTTATTCCCTATGTGCAGCTATAAATAGTGAGCTCTACTATTATTGTAAAGGACACGAATTTTTTGACAAGCATACACTATATTCTATCAAAAGCTCAATAACATTTTACTTTCTTGCTTATTTGTATTGTTCTTATTGCTCGCGGTAGCTCTGCGCCCGGAACCAAGATATCTGCCGTCTTTTTTGATTTTAAGGCTAAGTCTTATATTTCTGTCTAATTCATCTATTATTTTTTGATTAAATTAATTTACTTGTCTATAAACCACGTATAAATTCAATTGTACTATTTTACGGATAAACAATTTGGTGCCCACCATGGGGTATAGATAGTCGTATAATTGAATTGATCCCTGCATCTGTTACTAACTTGTTTGATTCTTTGTTCTTAGCAAAAATTATTAAAAATGGTATATAATGGTGTTAACAACACATACAACGTTGAGGCCCAAGGAAATCAGTCTCGGCACGAGGATTAAATCAGTGATACCCGCAACGAGGGGAACGAGGCCACGCCAGTCCACGGCGGCCGATATCCGCGACATGCTCGGGAGGCAACTCCTGATGATGTTGAAGAAGAGCACGTCGTCAAAGCAGCCAGGGTCTTGCAAGAGCAACATGAGGCCATTATAGGCCATCCCACACGACATGATAAGGTCATGACGGAACTGAAGCAATCATTGTCGGGCGCTTCTAACAACGCAAATGGGCGAGGCCAAGTTTTTTTCGGTGCTCCTGTAAACTAAACGACGCAGAAGGTCGACAACAACACCCCGAGGGGCGAGGTCGGCTATGATGGGGTTGGGGGAACGAATCCGGTCACAACAACGAGAGTGATCCTTTTAAAACCGAAATTATGCGATTTATAATGGAAGTAAACGCCCGAATGGATCAAATTTCGGGCGCACCACCAATGTTGAAAGGGCCGAACTCAAGGAAATACACACAATTGCCGAATAAACCAAGCGCGGCACCAGAACTGATCCCGGAGTGATTTAAAATGCCTGATGTATCGAAGCATGAGGGGACTTCAGATCCTCAGGAGCATATCACCACCTATACAATGGTGGTAAAGGGAAACGATTTAGCTCCCCACGATATTGAGTCCATTTTGCTGAAGAAATTTGGGAAGACTCTTACGAAGGGAGCCCTGACATGGTATTCATTTTTTCCCGAGCATTCCATAGACTCCTTTGAGATGCTCGCGGATTCTTTCATCAAGGCCCATGCCGAGGCCAGAAAAGTACAAGTCCAAAAGGCCGATATATTCAGAATTACGCAAGGAGAATCCGAGTAGCTGCGGGAGTTCGTAACCATGTTCCAAAAGAAAAGGATATTGCTACCAGCTGTTCCGGACG
Organism: Nicotiana tabacum; assembly: GCF_000715075.1. NCBI lineage: Eukaryota > Viridiplantae > Streptophyta > Magnoliopsida > Solanales > Solanaceae > Nicotiana > Nicotiana tabacum. The sequence goes on along the minus strand of NC_134096.1, from coordinate 114,433,816 downwards.
AATGGACGGCCGAAGCATTCACCAAAGGTCTGAATCCGAGAAGTTCTGACGCTTCCCAAAAGTTGAAAGAAAGTTTGCTCGAGTTCTAGGCAACAACTTGGGCGGATGTTCACAATCGGTAAGAGTCGAAAATAAGGATTGAAGATGATCAGCTCGGTTTTCCAATGTCGATTAAAGGTCAAGACGGAGAGAAGAATAAAGAGAATCGAAAGACGATTTCGATACAGACCGATGGTCTTCGAGGAGTCAATTTTTGCCCTATGAACGGGCCGAAGGACGTGGCAGAGGTTTCCAGTCAACGGATAGATTCGCTACCGATAGGAGAACAGATCGCGGCCGAAAAATAGGTCATTGCAGAACAAAGAAACGTCAGATTCTTCCTACCCTAGACTCTCCGAATACAACTTCAACGTCAGTGTAGTGGAGCTAGAATCAGCTATAAAGAACATTAAAGAAGTGGGGTTGACGAAGCCAATGAGATCTGATCCCGGCCAGAGGGATCCTAGTTTGTGGTGCCAATACCATAGGACAAACGGTCACCGGACTGGGGACTACCGGCATCTGCGCGAAGAGGTGGCGACATTGCTGAAAAACGACCATCTCAGGGAATTTTTAAGCGACATTGCTGAATGACTACGGTCACAATTGTGATAATGCAGAGCCTTCAAAAGTAGGAGAAGATCACCCACGCCTGACGATCAACATGATTTTCGGGGGGGAACGAGATCAACGGGGTTACATTTTCGGTGGCATAAAAGACTAAAGTATCAGTGACCCACAACAATCCAGGAAGTTGCTGAAGACGATATCACTTTTACGGAGGAAGATGCTGATGGACTGCTGCTATCGCATAACAATGCCTTAGTAATTTCTCTAAATGTCTTAGATTTTGATATGCGGGGATTCTGACTACTTATTTGCGCCTTTTGACTTTCGTTTTAGTTAAAAAATGCTTAAAGGTATTCCCAAAAACTAATGAAATATGCTTACTTGCAGGAGTATTGGAAAATGAGCCAAAGTGATGAAATTCAACTCAAGAGGAGTGATTTTGAACAAGGACAAAAATCAAGCAAAAAGGCTAAAGTGCGGATCGCAAAATTCTGTCTGCGGCCGCAGAACAAGAAGAAAATTTGACAGTGCTGCAATGCAAAGTGCGGACCGCACAATAATTATGCAGCCGCAGAAGTCAAGGTTCAGAGAGTTGGGAAATCAAGACAATCAAGATATGTGGACCGCACTATAATTGTGCGGCAGCAGAAATCAAATGTGCGGCCGTACCCAGAATTGTGCCGTCCGCAGAACTCAAGAAGTGCAACCGCAGTTCAGAATTGTGTGACCGCAGAAACCACTCCTGTCAAGAGCTGCAGCAAAGTGCGGACCACACACAGAATTATGCGGCCGCAGAACCTCCTAAAGGGCAATTTTATCCGAAAATTCCAGCTTTGTATAAATAAACTACTTTCACGAAATTAGGTCAAGTTTTGAATACCAGAAAGTGTGTAGCCGTTTTTCGTTACTTTTTTAGGCAACTTTGGCTCATCTTGTTGATTTTACATTGGATTTTCATCTATTTATCTTTCAATATGAGTTTTATCATCTTTTCTTCTTTATTTTCTTCATTACCCACTATGAGTAGCTAAATTTCTAGCTAGGGTTGTAACCCAACTCTAGTGTGCGAACCTAATGGGTGTTTGATTAAGGCTTATTTATGGTTGGATATGTATTATTTAGCCTAGTTCTTGCTATAACTGTAGAAATAATGGTTGCAAATATTGGTTCAAGCCTATTTGATTTGGTCTCTACTTGAGAAAGAGAGACTTAGTCTAGAAAAACTTGGTTAATAAGAGTTTGGGATGAAATCACAAGATTGATAGTCCTAATTAAAGGGTTGAGCCTAGAGATAGTAAAATCCGACTTGAGCAATTTGTCAATTGTTTAGTTCAATACCCATTTGGACTTGAGAAATCCAAATTGGGCAAAACCACTCTCTTACCGAGAAGTATTGAGTGAGTATTTGAGTGTTGATTGCTATAATACATCCCGACCAACGAAACTCGCTCTAAAGCCCACAACCCGTTAGGCAAACACCTAGGTGGAAGCCACAGCCCTAGACCTTTTACACATTTGAAAAACAACAACAAAAACATTCTTCTATAGTTTCATATTTTTCAATTGCAATCCTTAGTATAATTTTAGAAGTAAAATCAAAACAAATTTTGTGGAAGTGCAACTTAGACAATTCACGGGCTTAGATCAAACACATACCACTAATCCCATCTACGCTCCATGTGGATTTGATCCCGACTTCTAGTGGGGTATTATTATTGCAATTGACCGCTTCACAACCCCAATTTGAGGTGTGACTTGGGCGAGATCAATTTTTGGCGCCGTTGCCGGGGAGTGTAAAAAACGGATTTAGCTATATATTTGATTTTGTGTGTGAATTATCTTCTTTTCCTTCCGTGTTACTAATATTTTTGGTAAAACAATTTTAGGTGAAACAATGGCTCTCAACAACAATGATCCTCTCGGAAACATGCCTTTGGGGGATGTGCACGTGGAAGATGACCAAGTTGAAGAGGTTTCTCCTGAACCTCAAGCAAATAGACGAGGCCGACCGCCTCAAGACAACGTTCCCGTTCCACCCCCACCTCCGTCAAGAGCGGCTCCACACCGAGTGTTGCCAAATGAAGGGTATGCAAGTGCCATAGTCCCGCCCCGTATTAGGGCGGGCAACTTTCAAATCACAAATATTATACTCACATTACTAGAGCAACAGTGATTCTTCATCGGGGCTCCGAATCAAAATGCGTACAAACACTTGAAAGGATTTGTGGACACTTGCTGGGGGAGTAAACAGACAAACGTCTCCGAGGATGCTTTAAGGTTGAGGCTATTTCCTTTTTCACTACGGGGGAAAGCCTTGGATTGGTTAGAAAGGTTGCCAAACCATTTCATCCATACATGGGATGAATTGGCGGAGAAATTCATTGCTAAGTTCTTTTCTCCCGGGCATATGGTTACTCTTAGAGACGAGATTCTAGCATTCAAACAAGAACCCAATGAGCCTTTGCATGAGATATGGGAGAGGTACCGAACTATGGTGAAAGAGTGCTCGAACAATGACATGACGGAGGCCATGATTCAATAAACTTTCTATAGGGGGATCAATACTACCAATCAATGCGTGGTCAACCAACTTGCCGGTAGAAATTTCATGACAACACCATATGCCGAAGCTTGTGAGATCTTAGATGAAATGGTGGATACTTCATCGGCATGGCAAAGTAGAGCAAATATTCCTCAAGGTGATCCAAATATAATTCACCTACATAAAGAATTGCATGATCATGGGCAAGCAATTACCAAGTTGACCACTACAATGAATCAATTAGCCAAAGCTCAACTTCAACAAGTTCAAGGTCCTAAGCAAGTAAATGCAATGCAGGGTGTCAATATAATGGTAAACAAGAGAAGGCAAAAGGGTCCTCAAGTGCAAAACCGTACGGAATATTATGTGCAAGAAGATAGTGGGTTCGATCATAATAAATCTTACAATGACCAAGAGGAGGAAGTACAATATGTGAACAACTTTCAAGGGAAAATAAACAACTCTCAAGGCTCGAATCAACAACAATGGCGACCTCATGGTAATCAAGGGAATTGGAACAATGAAAATAATCAAGGAAATTGGAATGATCAAAATAACCAAGGCAATTGGATTAGAAATAGTCAAGGATATTGGGGAGGCAACAACCAAGGGGGGTGGAACAATAACCAAGAAAATCAGGGGTCGGGCTTTCAAAGGCCCCCGATGTATCAACAACCGAGCAACCTGCCTTCTTATTGAGAATATGTATCAACAACCAGGGTCTAAGCTCTTCCAACAATGAGATGGGGTGAATTGAGAATATGTTTAAACAAATGATGGAAAAGAATGCTGACTCCGATGCTCAACTAGCCTCTCACAATACTTCAATTCGCATTTTGGAAGTTCAATTGGGGCAAATATCGCAAGCTTTGAACACTCGTCCTACGGGGGCACTACCAAGTGACACAATGGTGAACCCAAAGGGTGGGAACAACATGGGACATGCCATGGTCGTGACTACAAGGAGTGGAAAAGGTGGGGATATAACCATCTCAAGTCAAAGAAAAATTGTGGATGATGAATAAGTGATTCAAGAAGATGAGATTCCAAACAATTTGGTGCAAGCCTGAAGTAGGAATTGATATTGATGAAAATGTGGAGAAGACTCAAGAAAAAGTGAACCCGTCTAGGGAACACATTGTTGACATACCAGAACCGGTAGTGCCAAAGTCTAAGGCACCAATGCCAAGGCCTCCTCCTCCATACCCTCAAAGGCTTGCCAAGCAAAATGGCGAGAACCAATTCAAAAAGTTCATTGACATGATGAAGAGCTTATCTATTAATGTGCCTTTGGTTGAGGCTTTGGAGAAAATGCATGGATATGCAAAGTTCATGAAGGATTTGGTGACAAAGAAGAGGTCGATGAATTATGAGACTATAAAGATGACACATAAAGTGAGCGCAATTGTGCACTCAATGGCTCCTAAATTGGAAGATCCCTGCGCTTTCACAATCTCTTGTACTATTTGAAGCGCCGACTTTGCAAAAGCTCTTTATGATCTTAGGGCAAGTATCAATTTGATGCCCTATTCGATTTTCAAAACTTTGGGAATTGGGCAACCAAGACCCACATCTATGAGGTTATAAATGGTGGATCGTACTATGAAGAGACCATTGGGTATTATTGATGATGTGTTGGTTCGTGTTGATAAATTCATCCTCCTGGCGGACTTTGTGATTCTTGATTGTGAAGTAGACTATGAGATGCCTATTATTCTAGGGAGACCTTTCCTTGCTACGGGGAAGGCTCTTGTTGATGTGGAATCCGGTGAGCTCACTTTCCGGGTGGGTGATGAAAACGTGGTTTTCCGTGTGTGCAAATCTATGAGGCAACCGAATAGCAATGAAGTTTTTTTGTTTGTGGACTTGGTGACCAATGTGATTATTGATGATACTAGTGCCATGATGAATGTGGATGATACTTTGGAGGCCGTTTTGCTCAACCTTGATGATGATGAGAAAGATGGCTATGTGGAATATGTGAATGCATTGCAAGGAATGGGGTCTTACACTTATGAACCCCGCAAATTGTCCTTAGATCTTGAAAACCGGAAGACACCTCCAAAAAAGCCCTCAATCGAGGAGCCTCCTACTTTGGAGTTAAAGCCATTGCCTCCACATCTCAGATATGAATTTCTTGGCCCGTGTTCTACATTACTGGTTATTCTTTTCTCTTGTTTGACTAACATACAGGTAGACTCTACTTTGGCGGTGCTACAAAAGAGGAAGAAAGCTATCAGATGGGCATTGGTAGATATTCGAGGTATAAGCCCCACCTTTTGCATGCACAAGATTATTTTGGAGGAGGATGCCAAACCCTTTGTTGAACATCAAAGAAAACTAAATGAAGCAATACAAGAGGCGGTCAAAAAGGAGATCATAAAGTGGTTGGATGTCGGGGTTGTTTACCCCATTTTCGATAGTTCGTGGAACTCTCCAGTGCAATATATCCCAAAGAAAGAGGGCATGACGATGGTCACCAATAATAAGAATGAGTTGATTCCTACAAGAACGGTGACCGGGTGGAGAGTGTGTATGGACTATCGCAAGCTCAACAAAGTCACAAGGAAGGATCATTTCCCACTTCCCTTCCTTGATCAAATGCTTGATAGGTTAGCCGGCCGTGCTTTCTATTGTTTCCTTGATGGGTATTCCGGCTATAATCAAATTCTTATTGCTCCAGAGGATCAAGAGAAGACTACTTTCACATGTTCCTATGGTACTTTCTCATTCTCGCGGATGCCATTTGGTTTATGCAATGCACCAGTGACTTTTCAACGATGTATGATGGATATATTTACTGACATGGTGGAGGATTTTCTTGAGGTCTTCATGGATGATTTTTTTGTGGTTCTTTTGATGATTTCTTGAAAAACTTGTATAAGGTCTTGGCAAGATGTGAGGAGACAAACTTGGTGCTCAATTGGGAGAAGTGTCACTTCATGGTCGAGGAAGGCATTGTTCATGGCCACAAAATTTCAAAGAATGGTATTGAGGTCGACAAGGCCAAAATAGAGGTGATTTCTAAACTCCCACCCCTACATCCGTGAAGGGAGTGAGGAGTTTCTTGGGTCATGCGGGATTCCATCGCCATTTCATCAAGGATTTTTCCAAAGTGGTGAACCCCTTGTGTAAGCTTTTGGAGAAAGATGCCAAATTCCATTTCAACGAGAATTGCATACGAATTGCTCAAGTTCAAATTGACTACTACTCCTATTATCACCGCACCGGATTTGAGCTTGCCTTTTTGAGCTCATGTGTGACGCAAGTGATGTGGCGATCAGAGCAGTTGTGGGGCAACGTATCAATAAAATCTTCCATCTGGTCTACAATGCTAGTAAGACCATGAACGATGCTCAAGTCAATTATACGGTGACCGAAAAAGAGCTCCTTGCTATTGTCTTTGCTATGGAGAAGTTCCACCTGTACTTGATGCGTACAAAGGTGATTATCCACACCGATCATGTGGCGCTTCGCTACCTAATGAGCAAGAAAGATTCAAAGGCACGGTTAATGAGATGGGTGATTTTATTGCAAGAGTTCGATCTCGAAATCTAAGACCACAAAGGCTGTGAAAACCAAGTGGCGGACCACTTGTCTCGCCTGGAGGAGGAGGGGAGGCCACATGACGGCCTTGAGATTAATGACTCCTTCCCCGATGAGCAACTTCTAGCCATTTCAATGACTGAGATTCCATGGTTCGCCGACTTAGAAAATTATCTTGTGAGTGGTATTGTACCGAATGAGTTCTCTTCAAACCAAAGGAAGAAGCTCAAACGGGATTGCCTTGACTATTATTGGGATAAACCGTATCTCTTCCGGATCTGTACCGATGGTGTGATTCGACGATGTGTGCCGGAGGAAGAACAAGGGGAAATTCTTGAGGCTTGCCACTCTTCACCATATGGTGGTCACCATGGTGGAGCGAGAACGTCGGCGAAAGTGTTGAGTTGTGGATTCTATTGGCCTACTCTCTACAAGGATGCAAGTGATCTAGTCAAGCGTTGTGATGAATGTCAAAGGGCCGGTGGAATTTCAAAAAAAAAAATGAGATGCCCCTCACCACCATCTTGGAAATTGATATTTTTGATGTGCGGGGTATTGATTTCATGGGACCGTTCGCAAGCTCTTGTGAGAACACCTACATTTTGGTAACTGTGGACTATGTGTCAAAATGGGTTGAGGCCGTTGCTCTACCCAACAATGAAGCTCGAAGTGTGGTGGCATTTTTGAAAAAGAATATCTTTACAAGATTTGGCACTCTACGGGCCATTATAAGTGATGGGGGATTGCACTTTTCCAACAAAGCTTTTGATACCTTACTCACAAAGTATGGTATCACTCACAAAGTCTCGATCCCCTATCATCCTCAAGCAAGCGGACAAGTGGAAGTCTCCAACCGGGAGATCAAGAGTATTTTGTCAAAGACCGTGAATGCCAACCGGACGGATTCTTATAGGACGGCTTACAAAATACCGATTGGGATGTCTCCATACCGGTTGGTGTTCGGGAAAGCTGGTCACCTTCCAGTGGAACTTGAGCAGAAGGCTATGCGGGCTTTGAAGAAGCTAAATCTTTAGTGGGATGTCGCCGCCAACTTAAGGGTGGCACAATTGAATGAGCTTGATGAATTCCGATACTATGCATATACAAGTTCTTCCTTATACAAGGAGAAGATGAAGTACCTCTATGACAAGTACATCCGGAACACGGAGTTCAAAGAAGGTGATCTTGTGTTATTGTTCAATTCTCGGTTACGGATGTTTCCGAAAAAGTTGAAGTCTAAATGGAGTGGCCCGTTTGAAGTTGTGAGTGTAACACCCTTTGGTGCATTAGACTTGAAGAATAAAAATGATGAAGTGTTTAGAGTCAATGGTCACCAGATGAAGCATTATCTTGGAAAAGTTGATGATGGCCACGTCGTGGCATTAATTCATTTCAGGTGATTGATGGTAATCTGCGTCGTGCCACGATGTTAAATCACGCGCTTCTTGGGAGGCAACCCATGTTTCTTTTTATTCTTCTTTTTCTTCTTTTTAGATAGGTTTTGTTTTGTGCTAACTGGTTTTGAAGTAAATTGCAGGAATGAGTGTGCTTTGCAGGAACTGTGCTCGAAAAAATGGCTAAGTGTTGAAAAAGTGCTGACCGCATATTTATTGTGCGGACCGCACAATCTTGCATGCCATAACAGAAAGGAGTATGCGGCCACACAATTCTTTGGGCGGCCGCACAACTGGAGACCCAAAAATGCAAACTCTCTGAAGTTTGCAATTGCAGATAAATGGCCAATCTGTGGCCGCACTTGGAATTGTGTGGCCGCACATATATCTGCGGCCGCACCCAATTTTGTGCGGATTGCAGATCTTCAGAGGGACCAGGTACAGAGTGCGGACCGCACACAAAATTGTGCGGCTGCACTCAGCTGCACATTTTTAACCTATAAATAGGCCCTCCTCTCACTGTTCCAAACTTTACACACTTTGAACTCTTGGCACCTAGGCAAGCACAATGCACAAAAATTGTTTCAAACATCACACTAATTTCTTCATCCTAGATTCTTCCCTGCATCCTTCATCACTGGTATGTTCAATTCGTGTTTAAATTTTTCCAAATTTTATTAGTTTTTGTTCTTAATTAGTAGAGTTATTTTTAGGCCTAAATGTCAAATGATTCATCATGTGTGCTTAAAATTATGTGGGTAATTTCATATGTACTCATTGGGGGTTGGGTAAATCATGTATCATGTCTAATTTGCCAATACCATGTCTAAATTATGCAAAATATTGAAAAACCTAAGTTCAGTGTCGTCTAATTTTGAATTTTGCGGCCGCACATGAAATTGTACGGTCCGCATATCCTTAGTTTTAGGGCAAGTCTGTGCATTCAATGTGCGGACCGCACTCAAAATTGTGCGGTCCGCAGAAAGATTTGTGCGACCACAGATCCAAACTTCAGAGAACTGGTATTACTGAGCCTAGAATTGTGCGGCCGTACTCATAATTGTGCGGTCCGAACAAGGCAGTCTGCGTCCGCACTCAAAATTGTGCGGACCACACTTTCACCTTTGCATACTGTTTTGTCTGCAACTTTTTTTTAGCCTGCTTCTGAACTTTAACTGACTCATGTTGCTTTGTATTGCAGACAATAGTTTGATCAAGAGGTCGTGGTGATACTTCTAAAGGGAGATGTGAACCCTCCCGAGGCCGAGGCAGGGGTGCTCAACCTCTTGCAGTGCAGAAGAAAGAAATATCAAAGAAGCCACACTGGGAGAGGTAGGGCCATAGAGCCCTCAGAATCAAGTTCTTATGTCCCGCCTAGGGAAGCTTCCGAGGGTCACTCAGTGGAGGAACAACCTGAGGCCCAATCTCAACCACCATAATTCCCTGGGAGATACCAACTCCAAAATGAACCCTCCACCTCAGCAAGCTCTTCTGAGGGTTCGGATGGAGACAACCAGGGTTCAAAACCCTCCTCTACACACACTCTCGCTGCACCAGTCGCAGTGGATGATGATGATGACATTCCAGATGATGGTAGAGGGGGTGATACAAGAGTGGCTGACCTAGAGAGGTCGAAAAAGAAGAAAGTCTGGGAAGACATATTTGTGAGCTGGACGACATTTAACAAATTCAGAGAAAGGTGGCCCCAGAGCCCGCTCACACTTGAGCGACAGTTCTTGTTGAAGGATTTGGATAGATTCAATCCGAGTGTGGCTAGACAATTTCAGGAAAGAAAAGGGTAGAAGTAGTTCACAGAAAGCGTATTGGATGCCAAGGAGCACTTAGTTCGGGAGTTCTACGCCAATGTGGTGCATATCAAGAAGGGGACTAAGGTGACTAAGGTGCAGAACTTGAAAGTACGATTTGATCAGAGTACCTTGAACATGTATTTGGGTCTTGAGGATATGGAGTCGGTGCAGTATTTAGAGAAGTTCGCACTGGGTGATGCAGCTCGCCCTTGGCTAGCTGAGATACTAGTAGTTCCTGGACCACCACCACCATGGATCACAACAGGGGTTCCCATTCTGTGGAACACCCTCAACTTTGAAGCAAAAGGGTGGCAAACATTTGTGTGCAGCCGCATAGATCCGAGCCAAAATGAAAACAATCTTCTAATTCGCCGGGCAGTCTTAGTTGCATCTATCATGTCCGGGTACCCAATTAATGTGGGTGCCATCATGTCGGTGGTTATCAGGCAGGGTGAGAGCTCCTACTTGTATCCCAACACTATCACGGAGTATCTCACGGATGCGGGGGTGGAGCCTAGGAGCTTTGATACGAAGGTTCGGGCTAAGAAGCCTTTCTCCTGGTATTATCTGAAGGACCCAAGGAACCCGATGAACAAGGGTAAGTTGAATACTACCGTAGGCCAATCTGATGAGTCATCAATGGTAGTTGCGGATTCTGCTACTATGCCTTCTATAACTTCCATGCCTCCCACAATAGCCGGGCCTTCCATCGAGACAGCTGGCATGCCACCACCTCCATCTTCTAGACCATCAACATCAATATCAGTGCCTTCCTCCTCCACATATCCACTCACTGTGCTGCGAGTCTCCCAGACATTGGCGAGTTTCAACAACTGGATGCAGACAGCTACTACAAAGCTGTCTGACATATCCAGTACCGTCGCAGCTCAGTATTCTGTGCCAGCAGTACCACAGGTTCCTCCGTCAGTGGAGGAAACCTTGAAGAAGATATTGGATAATCAAAAGACCATTATGGATACCTTGGTGGCACATGGGGGAGCAATTGAGGAGCTAGGTAAATAGGTGAAGAAGATGAGAAAATCCCAAGCCTCGAGAAAATCAGTGGACAAGTTGAGACGTGAAGTGACCAAGATAGCAGCAATTGGTGATCTTCCCTTTGACTTACTGATGGAGACAGATCCATCAGTACCAGCAGACCCAACAGCAACATCAGCACCAGTGGCACCAGCTGGCCAGTCTGAGGAGCCAGACCTCGCTGCCCACACTGTTGAGGAGGTGTTACAAATGTTCACCAGCCCCGCTTCTCCCCGAGGAGAGGATGATGAGATCCAGTTGGAGGAGCCTGAGGGTGGTGATGCTGCTATAGACACCGAGACCACATAGGGAGTCATCTTTACTCGTTTTCCTCCTTATTTTGATTTTTGTTAAGCATTGAGGACAATGCTTATTCTTATTCAGGGGGTGGTCTATTTTGATTTGATACGACATTTGACATTGGCCCGTAATAACTATAATACTCTCTCTTTATTTTTATTTTTATTTTCATTATGTATATATTTTCCTCTCTCTATTGATGTATATATTCTCTTGCCCTTTCTCGGTTTGTATATTCATTTTTGCTTTTAGTAGTTTATTTCATAGCTTATTTATTCTGTTTTCTTAGTAGTCTAGCTTCTTATTTACTTTAATAGCTTCTTTTTGATTTAGTAGCTTCTTTTTATGTTTTAGTGATCAATAAGCCTTTGATTTTCTTAATGCCACGGTTCTTTCCAAAGGTGGTTTTTGTGTGAACCGGGTGGCTCTTCCCAATGATGGATAGCGTGACAACTTTCTTAAGGGATTGAGTCCGTTTTTGATGTTTAGGTAATAATGAATAAGAGAGTCAAGCATGCTTCACTTGGTACCAACATACTTAACTACACGCTTATGGTTAAAAACAAGTTCTTGGAAAGAAATAGCTCTAGTTAGTGACCTTGTGACTCTTGCGTAACTTAGGCAATCATCGAGTGATTTAGTTGAACCATTAGTGATTTTCAATCTTGAATACAGTTGTTGTGGGACCTCGACTCTATCCCCTTTAACAATCCAGCTGTGTGAGAGGTGAGATGTTTTGTTTCAAGTCCAAGTACCCGTGCGAATGGTCTAGAACTTGTCCTGAATATGTTTCTAGGCAAAATTTTAAGTTTTGCTTGGCTTGAGAAGTGATTGTAGGCTCTCCTTGACCCGTTTTGAAATTTTTCATGGCCCACCAATGATGTTATCCCTAGTCAACCCTTTTGAGCCTAAAGCCTTTCTCATTTGATAACCATGTTACATGCCTTTACCCATTTTGTAGTGACCCTCTCTTGACACTCGAGCTTTTCTTAACACTCAAGAGAAGCAATTGGCGAAAACATAAGTATGGGGGAGTTACGAGGAGTTTGAAAGTGGTATCAAGGTACAAAAAAATAGAGAAAAGAAATGAAGAAAAAGAAAGAACAAAAGAAAACACAAAAAGAAAATGAATAAATTGAAGAGTTGAAGGGATTCAAAGAAAAGCAAAAGTGCAAAGCATGGAGAAAACAAAGAAGGAGAAAATGAATATCATGACTAAAAAAGAGTGATGTCAAGTCTCTCTAGTTCCCCTAAGGAAAAAAGAAAATGACTCAAAGAGTCGGCAAAGCATGAGCCAAAAAGAAAAAATGGAGTGCTTAAGGAAAGATGAACCCGTTCTATTCCAACATTTACTACCTTATTCCAAAAGCCTTCATTACATGCCGAAAAAGCCCTACGTGATTTCAAGCCGAGTGAGCTTACATTAGTGGTGATTTATATGAGGGGAAAGCATATGGTACTTAGAGTCATACTTGTGACATTATTTTGAGAGTGATGAGCGAAATTTTCACAAATCATTCAATTGAGTGCTACATTCTTAAGTGAGATGAGCTAACGGAGAGTATAGGAGGAGGAGTTTGGGATCCACAGTGACCTATATGAAAGTGCGAACTTCCTTGATGAGTAAAGTCAACTCTTGATGCTCAAGTGTCATATTAGAGCTATTTGTGCTTTAACCTTCAAAACATTGCCATGTTGATGATTCATGAGTGAGTGGGTAATTGTTGGTCCCAATTGATGTGTGTTTGGTTCACCTTAGCTTAGCTGGAATAGCTCTTTTCTTGTGGAGGTTGGAATTACCTTATTTGCTTGAGGACAAGCAAAAACTTAAGTTTGGGGGAGTTGATAAGTGGGGATTTTGACTACTTATTTGTGCCTTTTGACTTTCGTTTTAGTTCAAAAATGCTTAAAGATATTCCCGAAAACTGATGAAATATGCTTACTTGTAGGAGTATTGGAAAATAAGCCAAAGTGATGAAATTCAACTTTAGAGGAGTGATTTTGAACAAGGATAAAAGTCAAGCAAAAAGGCTAAAGTGCGGACCGCAGAATTATGTCTGCGACCGCAGAACAAGAAGAAAATTTGACAGTGCTGCAATGCAAAGTGAGGACCGTACAATAATTATGCAGCCGTAGAAGTCAAGGTTCAGAGAGTTGGAAAATCACGACAATCAAGATCTGCGGACCACACTATAATTGTGCGGACGCAGAAATCAAATGTGCGGCCGCACCCAGAATTGTGCGGTCCGCAGAACTCAAGAAGTGCGGCCGCAGTTCAGAATTGTGCGGCCGCAGAAACCACTCATGTCAAGAGATGCAACAAAGTGCGGACCGCACACAGAATTGCGCGACCGCAGAACCTCCCAAAGGGCAATTTTATCCGAAAATTCTAGCTTTGTATAAATAGACTACTTTCACAAAATTAGGTCAAGTTTTGAATACCAGAAAGTGTGTAGCCCTTTTTCTTTACTTTTTTAGGCAACTTTGGCTCATCTTGTTGATTTTACATTGGATTTTCATTTATTTATCTTTCAAAGTGAGTTTTATGATCTTTTCTTCTTTATTTTCTTCATTACCCACTATGAGTAGCTAAATTTCTAGTTAGGGTTGTGACCCAACCCTAGTGTGAGAACTGAATGGGTGTTTGATTTAGGGCTTGTTTATGATTGGGTGTGTATTATTTAGCCTAGTTCTTGCTATAATTGTAGAATTAATGGTTGCAAATATTGGTTCAAGCCTATTTGATTTGGTCTTTACTTGAAAAAGAGAGACTTAGTCTAGAAAAACTTGGCTAACAAGAGTTTGGGATTAAATCACAAGATTGATAGTCCCAATTAAAGGGTTGAACCTAGAGATAGTAAAACCCGACTTGAGAAATTTGTCAATTGTTTAGTTCAATTCCCATTTGGACTTGAGAAATCCAAATTGGGCAAAACCACTCTCTTATCGAGAGGTATTGAGTGGGTATTTGAATGTTGATTGCTATAATACACCCTGACCAACGAAGCTCGCTTTAAAGCCCACAACCGGTTAGGCAAACACCTAGGTGGAAGCCACAGCCCTAGACCTTTTACACATTTGAAAAACAACAATAAAAATATTCTTCTCTAGTTTCATATTTTTCAATTGCATTCCTTAGTATAATTTTAGAAGTAAAATCAAAACAAAGTTTATGAAAGTGCAACTTAGACAATTCACGGGCCTAGATCAAATACATACCACTAATCCCATCTACGCTCTCTGTGGATTCGATCCCGACTCCTAGTTGGGTATTATTATTGCAATCGACCGCTTCACAACCCCAATTTGAGGTGTGACTTGGGCGAGATCAGATTTCAAGATTAAACATGTTCTGGTGGATCCAGTAAGTTCAGCTAATATCATCCAATGGAGAATGTTGGAGCAAGCCAAGCTCACCGGAAGTATCATTTTGGCCACAAAACTCCTCGCCGGGTTCAATCTGGCAAGCGTGACAACCCGAGGAGAAATCATATTGCTCACGAATGTCGAGGGGGTGATGAAGACGACCCTTTTCGAGGTTGTGGACGGCGATATGGGATATAATATTATCCTAGGAGACCGTAGTTGCACGAAATGAAGGATGTTCCGTCAACATATCATAATTGTTGAAATTTCCAACTCCCGTATGAGTTAAACAAATACGAGGTGACCAACCGGCAGCAAGGGAGATGAATACAATCTCAATCTCCAGTAGCAAAGGGAAGGGAAGGATCATGCGGCATAGCAATTACAGGAGCTGTCGCCTGTTTCCACGCCGAGCGAAGTCAACCAGGGGGAAGGGGCGTCGGAATCCTATCAGGTTCGAATGTATTTCAGGGTACCAGAAGAGACTGACGCAACAAAGTCCACAACAGAAGAACTTGAGCAAGTCGCATTGTTCCAGAAATTCTTAGAGAGGAAATTCCACTTGGGAATAGGACTGCACCCCGAACTCAGGTCTGGTTTTATTGAATTTCTTAAATTTAATGTCGATTGTTTTGCATGGTCGCATGCGGATATGACAGGTATCCCGCTGGAAGTGGCCGTACACAAGCTAAGCTTGGATCACAGCATTCCTCAAACATCCTATTGCCGAGGCCAGAAATAAATTCATCAAAGAAGATGTAACTCGCCTGCTTGATATCGGTTCAATCTGAGAGGTAAAGTATCCCGACTGGCTAGCTAACGTAGTAGTAGTTCCAAAGAAGAAGAATAAATTTCGCATGTGCGTAGACTATAAGGACTTAAATAAGGCGTTCCTAAAAGATTCATTCCGATTGCCAAACATTAATCAAATGATTGAGCAATGGCCGGACGCGAGTTAATGAATTTCCTTGATGCTTACTCTGGGTACAATCAAATAAAAATGGACCCGGAGGATCAGGTTAAAACTTCGTTCATCATGAATTTCGGCATATATTGTTACAACGTGATGCCCTTCGGGCTAAAGAATGCCGAATCTACTTTTCAACGTCTCGTGAACAAAATATTTGAAAAGAAAATAGGAAAAACCATGGAAGTTTACATAGATGATATGCTTGTTAAGTCTTTGAACGCAGGTGATCATCTCAAATACTTGCAAGAAACTTTTGACATCTTAAGGAAGCACAACATGAAGCTTAACCCCGAGAAGTGTGCATTCGGGGTCATCTCTGATAAGTTCTTGGGATTCCTGGTGTCACAAAGGTGGATCGAGGTTAACCCCGATAAAATCAAGGCCATCGAACACATCTCGGAATAGCTATCAAGCGTAAAAGAGGTTTAGATGCTAACCGGGAGATTGGCCGCTTTGAGAAGATTCATTTTCCGGTCTTTGGAGAAATGGCATCATTTTTTCTCACTGCTCAAAAAGAAGAACAACTTTGAATGGACCCCGGAATGTTAACATGCTTTGAGGGATTTGAAAAGGTATTTGTCAGGTCCTCCAATACTATCAAAATCGGAAGAAGGCGAAAAACTGTTAGTCTACTTAGCAGTCTCAGAGGTAGCGGTAAGTGCTGTTTTAGTCCGTGAGGATGAAGGTACGCAATCTACTATCTATTACATTAGTAAAATTTTAACGGGAGCAAAAACTCGCTACCCACATCTAGAGAAATTGGCCTTAGCTCTCGTAGTCGCCACTCGAAAACTAAGGCCTTACTCCCAATGTCATCTTGATAGGTGTACTATGGGTATACCGAACAACAACCAAATCAAGCACGGGGGAGACTCCTTTTTCTCTTGTGTACGGGGCAGAAGCCCTGTTCCCAACGGAAGTAGGTGAGACTACCATGAGATATTTCCGGTCAAACGAAGAAGCAAACAATGATGCAATGTTAGTCAATTTGGAGCTGCTCGATGAACGCAGGGACTTGGCACATATAAGGATGGCAACTCTAAAACAACGAATAGAGAGATATTACAATCGAAGGGCCAACCTCTGTTACTTCAAAGTAGCAGACTTCGTTTTAAGGAAAGTAACTCAGAACACCCGGGAACTCAATGTGGGAAAGCTGGGTCCTACGTGGGAAGGCCCTTACCAGGTTTCACCTGTCACCGGGAAAGGGTCATACGAATTAGAGAATCAAGATGGAGAAAAGTTTCCAAGCAACTAGAACGTGGCACACCTCAAGAGATACTATTGCTGATGAACATTACATGTACTGAAAGTATGTGCTGCACTCTTTTATCATTCGTCCGGTTTTTGTCCTGATAGGATTTTTCTGGCAAAGTTTTTAACGAGGCAGCAACGGAAAGCATACTACGAAGGAAGTTTCAACAGTAGTAATAAGACCTTTAAATGACAAGGCACACAAGCAAAGAACCACTACAGAGCGGTTAGATAGTCTTTTGCTCGATGGCAAAGTTCCTACTGGGAAGTTGAGTTTGATGTCGAATAGAGATTACTCGACTGTTCACAAGTGCAAGCCACTGGGGAATTGTTAGATAATATTTGGCTCGATAGCATAAATTCCTATGGGGAAGTGAAGTTTGTTACTGAACTAAAGATTATCTAGCAATTCACTAGTGGAATCCTCGAAGGTGTAAAACTCCAGTGTTCTAATTCGCATTCGAACACTGGGGGAAGATATGAGGATATGGCAACAATGACTGTCACTTCGACTGAAATACAAAACTCGAAAATATAATTATATTATCGGGACCGGGGACTGCACGGCCAGCCCCGTAGAAACAAGTTGTACAAGTTAACCACAAGAAATGGCAATTTCTTTTTAGCATAACAAATTTTTATGTACTTTTGAAAATGGAAGGAATAAAGTAAAGTCCTTTTATTTCTATCTTGTTTCTTATCTGAACGATGAATTGATTTTATTATTTGAAAGTTAAACAAGTACTTCAAATGCTAGTGCTCGTAATGAACAGAAGACGTGCTCTCAAGAGCACCGTAAACATAAGAGGGCCCTCTCTTGTGAAAACCCTCATGTTAAAGGGTTGATTTCGGAAGAACTTATACCCGTAATCCAAATGCTTTTGAGGGATAATACACCCAAAGCCTTGCATGAAAAGATGCAAAGAGCAAATTTGCGCAAATGTTTAAACGAAGGTACGCAGAAAGGGAAACTTATACGATACTTGAACGAAAAAGTGTTTTTATTTTCAATAAATGTGCCAACACCAACACAAAGTTTGAAAAAGAAAATCAAAAACTAAGCTGCTGCATCTCCGGAGCCCGGAGGAAGAGAAGCATCCGCGCTCCTAGGGGATGTGGGTAGATCTGCCGCCAGTTAGATATCTTGGCCTTCATCATTTCAGCCTTCAGCATCATCGCCTTCGGGTTCCTCTTCAGTTCCCGAGAACTCAGAACCAAAACTAGAAGAATCGGTAACATTAGGCATGGCCGGAAGACCCCTTTTAGCAGCCAACTCTAGCTCACGAGCTTTAACGATTTCAGCATTAAAGTTAATGACATACGCTTTAGCCTCTTCCAAGGTTTTATTCCTCATGTTGTACATAACATATATTTTTTCCACAATGAGGGAAGCCGCTCGGCGTTGAAGTTCTTCTTTAAGTTGGTCGACCTCAGCAGAAAGGTTTTCCCACGCAGATCTAACGGACCGGAGGCTGACATCGAGGTCACAGACAGTAGAGCTGAAAATTCTATTATGCTTAATGGTCCGCTTATGCTTCTTTTCCAATTGGGCATACTTCGCCCCAACAGCAGCAAGCTCTTCAGCTTTGGAGTTTAAGGCCGCCTCCAAACTATTTAATCTTTCAGCGGAGGCAGCCTCACGATCGGATGCAGCAAGAACGACATTATGGATTTCAACATATTTTGCCCTAGCTTCTTCAAACTGAGCCCTCAACGGGGCGACTTCTTGCTCGCTTTGCTACAACCGAGCCTCCAACATAACGACCTCAGCAGCTTTAGCTTCCATCTCTGAGAGGCGAGCAACAGTTTGGTCCCGCTCGGCCAAAAGTTGATCACGCTTGGAGGTAAGTTCCTCCTTATCTCGAATCAACTTTTGGAGGCCCTCGAAAGCAAAAAAGTTGGCATGCAAAATGAAGAATACAAACTCAAAATCCTACTATATCAAAGATAGAAGAAATAACTAAGGAAACGAAGAATATACCGCTGATGCGTTGTGCATAGCATTGTTCAACAAATATTCTCCCGATAGAGCTTGTATCTTTTCCCTATCTTTTTCTGCAGTGTATGGTGGTCGTGCTTGCTGAAATTTATCATTCCCTTATGGAAGATCTTGGGGGAATAAAGGTTCATCAATCGAGCTAGGGTTAGCTCTTCTCCCATTTTCTGGCACAGGTGCCGAAGACAAGCGACTGTCCTCCATACAAAAGGACTAACCTGTGCCAAACACACCTGGTAGTGGATGCAAAATTCCATGATGATGGAGTCAGGCTCTCCACTCAAATAGAATGGTCCCAAGGTGAAGGGATACGTGTAAAAATACGTAAAACCTTTCTTGGGTAAGGTTATCCGCTCTGCCAGGTCGGGAGAGATATTGTCTAAATCTTGACAATGGCAATCTTTTTTCACAGTAGGATTACTAGAAGGACGGATGGAAGAAAGATATACGCTAACAGCCCACATACGAGGATGAGCAGAAGGATACTTCTCTTCAATGTCTTCGGTGGTGACAAGACTCTTTGGGATGATGGAGCTCACCGCAGGAGGAGCAACGTCATCAAATTTACCTTTGTTCTTTAAAGAACTAGGGTTTCTAGAAGAAGAGGCCATTTTTTATCAGAAAGGAGGGAAGATTTTTTTTCAAGAAGAAGGTTAAAGAAAGGTTGAAGAAAAAGTACGAGTTGAGTAAAGAGAGTTTGAGAAAGTGTAGAGAATTATGAAGTGTAAATGAAGAGGTTTGAGGCGTATAAGTAAAGGTATAGGCGGCTAAAATCGTAGCCATGGTTACCTCGATAACCGGCAAAATCGATGCTAAATCATAGGATGACATTCAGATCCCAATCCATTTTTATCCTCATACCCCTAATAAACCTATATAGGTACCAACTACCTCTGGTAAATTCACTTATGCTTCAGCATGGGAAACAATTAGAAAGAAGAAACAGATCTTGTTCACCAACAAGATGACATGGCATAAGAAAATCCCCTTTAAATGGTCCTTTTGCCTTTGGAGAACCTTCAGAAACAAATTGCCCACTGATGATAATGTCATTTCCTTTGGTCAACCTACTGTCACTAGATGTGTGTGATGTATCAAACCTAAAGCTGAATCAGTAGATCACATTTTCAGTTTGGGCCAGTTTGTTAAGGAAGTATGGAGGCAATTCACAGGTCCAACTGGCTTTCCTTTCCAAGCATGCCTCTTAGATTGCTTTTGATGAAATGGTGGATGCAGAAGAGCAGGAATGATACACATAAACTTCTCATGGATACACTCCCAATTATCATTTGCTGGAACCTTTGGAAAAACAGATGCAGTGTTAAATATGGCTCCAAACAATCATCTATGATCAAAGTTCTATTATCCATCAACTCTGACATCAACCTTCTCCTCAGAGCCACTTATCCTTCCTTTCACTGGCCTCTTCACTGGAATGAACTTTACTCCACAGTTGAAACAATGCAACATCACATATGCACATCACAGGTGACTTGGCACAAATTTGAGGATGGATTTGTCAAGCTGAACAATGATGGCAGTGACCTCAGCAATCCAGGTAAAATAGGTGCAGGGGCAATTATTAGAGATCACTTGGGGAGATTTATCCATGCCATACCAAGTCCACTTGGAGAAGGAATCAATAACATGGCAGAAATTGAAGCAACCATTATTGGCATGAAGTGGTGCCTGGAGAACTGCTACTTCAAAGTGCATTTAGAAGCTGACTCTGCATTACTTATTCATTGGATCAACCATGAATCTGAGCCTCCCGGGAGTTTAGAGATACAACTGCAGAAACTGATTGACCTCTGCTCCCAGTGTCATGAATTCAAATGTTCTCATATTTATAGGGAAGCTAATTGTCCTGCTGATTCTTTATCTAAGCTCAGCCATGATCTCCCTCAAATCACCCATTTTGAGAACATTCCTGACCTTCCCAGGCAAATCAGAGGTCAAATTAGACTTGACCAAATGAACACATAAGCTTTTAGACATAAGAAAACAAGCAAACTTCAGCCTTCATCAAATCACACTTACACCTTTAATTCTAATGAATATGGTTGAACATCAGAAATACCTGGGAGCAGATCATACAGTCCAAATACCAAAGTTCTGGGGCAGCAATTTCAATCATACCAGCTTGCTAAAACTCTTCAAGAAAAAGGCTATGACACTCTTTTTTTATCTAACCGTTTTTTCCTTTTTTGCAGGTGAATCCACTGATATCCTGCCCTGTCTAATACTTCATTTTCAGTGTGTGGTATTAACACCTTTGGTGTTCATTCTACTGGAAATCAATCAGAGGATGGGAGCAGGCATATGGTGCCATCTCTATGGGTACACTTGGATTCCAAAACAACACCAACATAAACAAAAGCACCAACTCCTAAGAACACACACACATACACCTTCCCTACCCTATATCAGAAGAAACATAAACAGCAATACCACAAACAACCTCATCACCCATATCTGCAACTTGGGCCCACACCAAACAACCAGGAATTCAGTTATACACCACACCATCATCACAAAGCTACTACCATCCAGCAATCCAAATCACATTCAATATTTCCAAAAACCAAAACACCACCACTATACCAGCATTTCTTCAGGGACCAGTAAACACAAGAACCTGGATGCCCACCCATCTGACAGAAATGTCCTGTTTTTCTCTAACCATGGTTTCTCTTTTGCAGGTACCTATAATTTAAAACAATTGACATACCCTCAATGTGTGGTATTAGTACTTATAGTGCTCATCCTATTGAGGGTGTATCAATTGACTAAAGCTAGTAGCATCTACAAAATTAAGCATATTCAGCTCCAAAACCTACTTAAAGGATTCACATTAACTCATCAACACCAGCTTCCTGAAATCCACCCTTGCAGTTGGTACCTCCAGAATAAATCTACCCCCAGAAACCACAAAAACCTGGGCACATATATCATTACTTCCATTCAGTGTTCAAAGAGCAGCAACTTACAAGACTTGCAGCTAACTGTTGTTAATGTCTGCAACTCCCCAAAGATGAATACTAACCAACCCAAGCACCCTTTATTTTGTTGCTTTTTGCAAGTATAAGAGACAGATTCAAAATTATTGATGCACTTGCAAAGTGTGTTATTAACATCCTAGATGTTCAATCTCTTGTAAGTGTACCAATCACCTTGGGTCTGTCACAAGGATTCTGCAAATTTGTCACAACAGACAAATATTTCTGGCAGGATCCTTCAGAGAATCCTCTTGTTACACCAATATGCAGCTCTCAGAAGGACACTACTACACAAACCAGGACCTTAACACCTAATCACTAACATCCAACACCTTATTTTTCAACTCATCAGCGGAAAGTTCCTGCTCAAATGGATACTTTCAGACACCAGACAAACCTGATTCCTCTGCAGGCACTCAGCGGGACACACCTAGGGGCCCAAACCTAGTTATCCTGCACTCTATCAGCTCATAGAAGCAGAAGTTTACAGAATGCAGTAGCTCATTCAGGAAGGATGCTGCGTGTCCCTACTCCAGGTCACCAGTTAAACTTGCCTGCTACAAAGTATTCTGGATGAAAAAAGCAGGAATCTGCTCATTCTCTTCTGTTGAAAACATCATACAACACCAGTAGTTCTGCCTAGTTATATGGGTCATTTTGATAGCTATCTTCAACTTGGCTTTCTTTGGCCTCAATGTCAGAGCCAAGTTGAAGATAGTTTCTATCACACTCGATTGTTTTTGCCATACTCCATAGGAAAAATCTACATTTACTCTAGATGTAGGTCTTGTTGTATATGGAAGATGGCCTTCCTACTCATCTGTTTAGTTGATTTAGGATCATTTGTGCATTTTTGTATAGTTGACCTAGAGTCATTTCATATTGTGTTTGTATACACAATTGTCTATCACTTAAGAATAGGCAATTGGTACATCATTATAGGTCTAACTCATCAAATTTCAGGATTCGCTTGGTCGTCATGCTTGGATGACCAAGTGTATATCTGTTATAGTTTTGGAGGTAAGGTTTATGTCCCCCTCCTTTGTTGTACTTTACTTTATATATATATATATATATATATATATATATATATATATATATATATATATATAATGAAAATTAACCTTACCTCGACAACTGGCAAAGTGATGCTAAATCATAGGATGACACGTGTTCGGGGCATTAAATACGGAGAGATGTGCGTCTAATCAACCGTCAGAAACTTTTTAGAAGGGATCAGAGAATTTTCCGCCAAAAAGGTATTTTTACCAACTTTTCGGTGACACAAAATTATGCCACCAGAAAGCAGGGGGACTATCTTTATAGGAAAAAATATGTTCATATTTATTGATCGCATAAGAAAGCGACCCGTGGAACCGAAGGCAGAAGATAGCTAAACCCGAAGGCAATGATCTCGCTTGTCACCGGAGAGAATGATACTCATAACAACAAAATTAATACCGTCACATGGTAACATTCAATGAAGAATATTCTACAACATTAAGTGCATGATCCGTTACAGAGAATATGACATTCATTGCCCACCATTACACATCCTTTAATTGTCTTCATAATTGTTATTAAAGAGGAGCTTAATCCTAGGACCTTGTTCCCCAGGTGCGGCTATAAATAGTGAGTTCTACTATCATTGTAAAGGACACGAATTTTTTGACAAGTATATACTATATTCTATCAAAAGCTCAATAATATTTTACTTTTTTGCTTATTTGTATTGTTCTTATTGCTCCCGGTAGCTCTACGCCCGAAACCAAGATATCCGTCGTCTATTTCGATTTTAAGGCTAAGTCTTATATTTCTGTCTAATTCATCTATTATTTTTGGATCAAATTAATTTACTTGTGTATAAACTACATATAAATTCAATGATATCGTTTTACGGGTAAACACAAACAAAAGTTAAGTAAAAGAATATTCTTGGAAGATTTCTTTGACATTGACATACTAGTAGTTAGAAGCTTGAGCGAAAAAACTAGGACGCTTTTTAGTTCCTAAATTTAGTAAACTTCTCTTGTTTTTAGTATTGATCAAGTGTGGTGGAAAAGATTGTAATCCAAACACTGAATAATCAGTAGCTCTCATCACCAAACTTTACTAAGAAAAGTGTGATTAATTTAACCAAATTATGACTAGACAAAAGGTGATCGCTTTTTGGAACAATGTCTCTTGGTAGTGTTGAATGGAGCAGTTAGAGCTGATTTTCCATTGGTTGATAAGACCATATAAGCTGGATTGACTGAGAGTTAAGCCCATGAATTAAATTACTATTTGAACTCTATTTTCCATTATACTAACAACTTTTATATTAATGAGATTTAACCATTACTAAAAAAATAGAAATTAGTGACGAACAAATTCTGTAGCTAAACAGAAAAATTTGTGTCACTGATCATACTTAGCAACGGATTAACGATAGATTATCAAAAAACTTTATTAACTACGAGCAATTTAGCGATAAATTATTAGCAACGGATATACATACAACAATCACCTATGCACTGTGCATTCCTTTCTAGGTATTGAACCACAATCTATAACTTTTAGGTATGTTACACGTTTATCTATATATAGTTAATTAACTGAATTGATTTTGTTTTACACGAGTTATGACAGGGTAAAACACATGAAACTATACTGTTAGTGTCTCCATTCTAACTCTTTGAACTGTTTGCTTGTTTAGAGAAGTGGTTCTCTTTTCTGATGCATCAAGTTTAATTTTTTGTCAAAACATATATACTGGAATAGTATTGTGTGGAATTTAACTAACATAACATTAACATGTCATAGCCATAATTATGAAAAGCCCACATTTCCATTGAAAAAGTTGTCCACCCAAATACCTTTTGCTCACTGAGTTGACATATAGATGATACTCTAGGAGAATATTCACGAACAAAAGTCTAGTTTTAGCTATTACTACTAAAGTAAATAAATTTTTGCAAAAGAAAGAAACACGAAAATAAAAATGCTTTTTCTCCTTGCATCTTACTAGTATATCAACTTAAGTCAATTCAATTCAATACCAAAATAAATATGACTCAAAGTTTATCAATCGGCGTGTATTATAAATTGCCATATTGACACAGTAACTTCTCAGGTGGCTATTGGGTTTACTTCTGATTTTGGTTTATTTTTAAAAAAAATGAGATCTACAATAAATTTTAAAAAAAATTGTTTATGGAAGACAATTGGGAAAAGTTGCGTGTTTAATTATATTATCATTTATGAAAATTCTTTGGAGAATTCTCATGTTAATGATTATGAAAACTTAACTTATGAATTGTTTTTTGTCTTCAACAGGCAACAAGACATTTCGTTTAGAATTAAGGAAAACAAAATTAAACATGGTTGTTAACAATTTTTTATAGCGTTTCAAAAGACTTTCAATGGAGAGATTTTCCTTGCCATTTGTCGCACCGTTGCACATATGAAAACCTAATTTTGCATTTGTAGCACGTTTCCATATGAAAATAGATTTGTCAGAATATTCGTAAATAAACTTAGAGAATACTTAACGATGTTCTGAAGGAATATTCGGAAATAAAATATGCATGTCCTCCAACTTAGAAAAAAAAAGAAAGAAAAATGGCGACTTTTGTGACTATTTTTTAGTTTTTACGTCGACTTTAGTAATCACGAAAAGCCTGATTTCTAGTACGATAGTGCCATTTGTCAAACCTTAGCATATGAAGACAGATCCCACTCTGTCACCAAAACAAATCCCACTTTGTTGTCTATTTAAAATTTTGAAACTAGCAACAAGATCTTAGTGGATGGAGTATAATAAGTTGAAGAATGATGTAATCAGTGGCCGGAATAAGATTATTATTAAGAGATGTTAAAATATAAAAAGTTAAATGCTCGGAAGTCAAGAGGTTTTTAATCTATAATAGAAGATATTTACAAAATAAAATCTTTAATTTATCTAGCAACATAGTATAATTTTATGGTAAAGGAATATTAGCTGACACCCTCAACTATAAGTGGCTCCGCCAATGGTAGTAATTATAGAAAAGAGACAAACCTAAAAGTTGGTCTTTTTCACTTCAGTTCTTTTCAAATGACAGTGTCAAAGAAGAAGATCCTGGATTTAGAGAAACTAAACCCAGGTGGGACAATTCTAATGTCATTTGGATAAAATCTCATAACCAAATGCATTCTTTTAATTATGTACATATATCTCTTCTTAGTAATTAGCTTCATAAAATTCTTTGGTTTTCTATTATGAAAGATTAGTTACTAATAAATCTAATGGCATTGACATGATCGAGTTATAATGTATACAAAGATGTTAAATATCTAAGTTTGAGATTGTCACTCTCTTACTTGAATTATCACCGCAACTATAGGAGATAAAAAAAATGTCATGAAGTTCAAATTTATAAAATTCATATTCTTATTCCTAAGTGTGAAAAAACACAGCAATTAGGTTCTTCGGCCTTTTCGAAAAATGTGATATGTAATCAAGATAACTACATCTGATTAGAGATTGAATTGAACATCATTTGTTTAATAAACATGTCAATTTGACCACAATAACTTTTTCTTTTTGAAAAAAAATAAAACTTGGACTAGTTATAAAATTGATATCTTAGGTTTATGAAAGTACTTTGGCCGCCACACACACTAACATATTATAGAATCATCACACTACTAAGAGTATATTGTGATAGATAAAATGCCTCCACCATTAATTAAAAGTTTTCGAGATTAATGAAAAAATTATTTATACAAAGTATTTTTTTTCTTTTAATGGGTCTCACACTACGCCGAAATTAGTCACCGGGCGCCAGATCAGCAAAATAGAATCATCACATAAAAAATAAAATATATTAAAACACCACCATCTTTTGAAAAAGAAAAAAGTGATAAATTAATTAATGCTCTCGAACCCAAGTTGGATCAAGGTGATAATTGATTACTACAGCTATAAAGGGTAGTTCTGTAAATTGGAGATGTTGACTGTTAACTTGTATACGGCAGAAAAGAGTAGAGAATACAATATACAAAGAAAGCATAGATACTACGGTATATTCTTCTTAAAAAGTATATATGGGGTTTTATTTAATACCCTGTATCTATAATTGGCTCTCTTTCTATGAAAAATAGTACGCACACTACTCAAAAATCTCCATTTAACGTTCAAGAATTCACACAGACAAAAACACACACGCACACACAGACACATAGTAGAAGAGAAATAAAGAGAGGTGATAATTAAGGGAAGAAAAAAGAAAAGGGGTTGGTGATTTTGCAACATTTCATGCTGCCATGTTTGTGCGGTTTGAATATGAGTGGATTATGGGAATTTAGGGAGGTGATTTGCCTCTCTGAATTCCCTTAATCTTTATTTCTTGGCTTTTTTTTGGGGGTGTGTGTGTGTTTTGGACCTTTTGTTGAGGTGATCACTGTTTGTTTGGAAGGAAAAAGCAAGAATTTATCTCAGGAA
This sequence comes from Nicotiana tabacum, assembly GCF_000715075.1. NCBI lineage: Eukaryota > Viridiplantae > Streptophyta > Magnoliopsida > Solanales > Solanaceae > Nicotiana > Nicotiana tabacum. The sequence continues at coordinate 114,406,530 of NC_134096.1, read as the reverse complement.
ACTGCTAGAAAGTAAAGAATTTGTTAAAGACTCTCTTCTGGGGTTGCTTCAGTTTCATTCAGCTTGTGCTTTTTCTGTGGGAGTTCCTCAGTTAGATGTGCCTTTGGTTCGATATGAGCATAAGAGTGTACAAGATGGTAACTTTCTCAACTTCTGCTTATAATCTTGTTATCTTTTTTTCTCTTATTACTGTCTTTTTTCTCTTTTTTGCTGTTTGCTTTTTAACCTTTAGTTGTTTGAGTTATCTAGCATCTGTATCTGTTTACTTTGATGAAAATATGTCTTACACTTATCTTTCTTATTTGTTTTATGTGAAGGTGAATTTTGTTGAAATTCTTAGGCTTCATGTTTGCAACCTCCTTCAATTCAAAAGGATATTTTATTTTGGAGTTTTGATTCAAAGCTGAAGAAGTTTGTCTAACAAATTTTTTTCACTGAAATTTTTGGAGGGTAGATTTTCTAAAAAGTTGTAAAAAGAATTTCATTGTTTTTCCCTCTTTAGATGGCTGATGATTCTAGTTAGTGCTTAGGGACATGCAAGGATAAGGTTATGTTTGAGTGTTGATATGCTTTGGGATGTGCATCCATTATATAACTGGAAAAGGAGTCACAGGATAGATGTTTACTGTAGCCTTTAACTTGGTTTCCTAACACACACGTTGGTCATGGAATTACATCTAGAATATTGTCTATATAGTCAGAGTAGATAAACAAGAAAAATAATAGAGGGTCTTTAGGTTGAGGGCGTTCATGAATATGTGCAGTACCAGCTATTGTCAAACCAGTGACATCCTCTCTTGAGGCTAGATGCGCCATGTACGTGGTATCTAGGAGCAATGATTTTTGTTCATGTGTAGATCGGCTTACTTCTAAAATGGGAACTGGAATCAGAAGATGATAGCTTTTTTAGTCACCTCCCATGGATTAACACATTTGAAAGCTTAACACCTGATTGCAAGGAAGCAAAATCATCGATATTAAAAACTTAACATTATTTGGGTGCACAGAAGTATTGAACTTTGACGAATGAACCAAGAAAGGGTAAGGGTGTGGTATGAGACTAATTAAAGTTAGGCTAATAATAAATTGAATTAGATTGTGGAAGAACAAAGTTAAAGCTGAACAAGCAACTACTTAGAGTAGATACTCAATGTCAAAGAGGTGGACTCTGGACAAACACGTAGATGATTCAGTGATTGATGACTGATAGACCATTGGAGTCTTTTCCACTTTTAAGATCTTACATCTTAAGATATTTAATTTATAAAGAAAACTCCAGTATCATCTTGTGCTAATATAGTGAATGTCATCACTTTCTAAGAAGTATTTCTATTTTCCAAGAAAAAGACGATCTGTATGAATCTCTTCTCTTTGGGAAGTCTCAAACTAAGTGTTCACACACAAAGAAAAATGAATGCTTTTATCATTGGGAGTATAAATGTGAGATGATCATTCAAATACCATGATGTTTGGAGGCATTTCTCTCCTGCTCATCGAAGTGATTGGTTTTACTAGTGCTCTTATCCAGAGAACTTTGATCCTTATATGGTCTTCAATTCATTTTGAGGTGTTGAAGGGTCATGTATTTGGGTTTTAAAATTAGCTAAAGATAATTATGTTGTGAGTGGACAAAAGCACTAGTAAGCAATTAACTGTAGAGCTCTAAATGATTTTATTGTAGGTTCATATAGCAGCTTAAATGTAAAACTGTACATACAATTTCTGTCATCACTCATTTTATCTTTGAAATCAAGTTTCATTTAGAAATTGGTTTGTTGTCGAACTATCCATATGCTGCCAATTAACTACACTGGTCGGTTGACCACACAAAATTAGTTATTTTTTTGGAAAAAATATTTCCGGAAGAAGTGAAAGTCATAATGTTAAAAAACTCGCAGAATTTAGTTCTTACAGCACTTTTTGCTGAAACCAATATACTTCCTTTAACAATAAAAAAATTGCAAAAATTGACTATGTTGTAAGGAATTACTGATTCTTTATCCTATAGGACTCTTGAGAACTTGTCATCTTAGAATTTGTTGCCGTATCTCTATTGCAGTGTTGACTATGTAGTTGTCTGGTCAAAAGAAACTGCCGAACTGGTCTTCCTGCTGCTCGACATATCAATTGTGTTGTGTTAAATTAGCAGCTATTCTGCTCTCAGGTTTCACGAAAGTTTTAAAACCTGTAAGGCTGGTTTGACTCAGAAAAAAGTTGGGTTCCATGGTCAAGCTACAACATATCTTTCAAGGATTTCCCAATGTAGTTCAGTGGCTCACATCAACTTACATTTTCTGGGAAGCCTCCTCCACTGAGCATTGCCCAAGAAAAGATATCTTTTTGGCATTTTGAACATTTTATCCAACACCTAGCTATTTCTGGTTGACTCAACTGTCCAAAACATTTCCTTTGGCAGTAAGTAGACCTGACAGTATAGCAGATTCTTATAGTTACATATGCATCTCTCTATTGGCTCTGCCGGGCAAATCTCCTTTGGCAAATTGTGAAGTTCCATAGTTTTTTGGTTCTTTGTAGGTTTCATCTTCATCCGTTGGTAAAAAGTTGATCCATATATCTGGCAAGGTGGACTTCCTCTTCAACCTGTCAGGAAGAGCTGAAGCGGCACTTCTACTGGGACCACTATTAGTTGGAACATTCTTTTCTGCACAACTCTTCTAGTGGACTTCAGTTCATTTCTTGGGGCAAATCTCCTTTGGCATTTTGGAGTTCATACTCCAAAAAAACTATTTGTCTTTAGGGCAAATCTCCTTTGGCATTCATCTCCTTTTGGAGATACTATCTTGGTCTCTGTTTACAAAACAGATTGACCTAGAAATTTATTTCATCTTTGGGAATATACATCGGTCGTCGTCGTTGGAAGTGGGAAAATTGATACTCGTCATCAGCAGGGGATCCATATCAGTTTGTAAGTTTGGATCACACAGCAAGGATTTGCAAGTGACTTTGTGGTATGTCTTTACTCATCATTTTTGTCCATGTAATTTATCTTTAGCTATATCATCTAAAACCAATAGGGATTGTGCTTTGTTCAGTTTAGTTAAGCTAATCATGGTTGTGATTTGCTTCTTTGCAAGTCATCCCATCAATTGTTCTCGATTCTGAATAAGTATAGTGCATTGGAGTATATGAGCTACTGAATACAATGGCGGATCCACGTAGGGGCTCTATGGGTGCTGCAGCACCCATTACTTCCAACACTGAATTAGTACTGATAATTGATGAAAATAAGTTAAATAACAGACTTAGCACCCAGGAACTGAAAGTCTGAATGGGTGCTTTGGTTGTATGGGCAGCAAATCTTACAGCCAGTGTTTGATGTTTGATCTGCGGGAGATCGATCCCCCCTTGAACCATATTGTCTCTTCTTCGTTTTCTCCCTCTTTGCTTTTCTTTTTTCCATTTTTATTTTAGTTACCAATATCAGACCCTCTTTCCTAACAGAGAACCTTCAACCTTCTAATTTTCGATTTTTGTCCTTTTGTCTTTTTTTTTTTTAATTCCCCATCAAACCACCCCAAAACAGAAGATATTTCTTCTTTCCCACTACAGAATGGAGCTTTTTATTTTTGTTAAGATCTCTTTCTCTTGTGATGAAATTTTGGCGGATTTCTTCTCTCTTGGGTCTAAATAGTTTGTTTAATTTCCAGAAGTAATTATCTCTTTGTTTTCTCATATGCCTTCTAAGACTGAGAAGTCAATTGAATATAATGACATATTTTTCTATAAAAATTTTGTTTATTATTTTGTGTAGGTACATAAAATTTATGTTCAATCCAAGGCTAATGTTAGACTAATATTTTGGAGATAACTCTAGGGTAAGAAATGATGTTATTAGTAAACAACGAGAATAATTGTGAATAAATGGTATTTTTAAATAAAGATAATATTTATCATAGTTTATATGTTAGATATTGTTACCATCTGGTACAAATAGTTGCACATTTATACTTGGTTCACATAGTTGTATATTTTGGTAATATCTTAAATGCAACATAGCACGCACATGCGCGCTCACATTATGTGTCAAAAAGGGCGGGTTTAATTGAACTCAATAACTATATGCTACACATACGTACATCCACCAACATGGTGGAGCACCCATTACTTTAAAATCCTAGATCCGCCACTGGCCTCAACTTGCCATCGATATCGACATGAGTACATAAGCTACTGAATAAACATAATGCATCATAATTTAGGTTTAAGCATGTGTTAATTTTCAAGTCAAAGTTTCACTCGGTTGTTTATCTCTAGAAATTAATTGAGCTATCTAAGGATCAAGAATCCAAGAGAAAACAATCATGAATCAGATATAGGCTAGCTGTAGCTTCATTGACAACTCCCATTCCAATACTATGCCTTTTTAACCTTCATTTCTTGGCTTATATATTAATGTTTCTCAGATTGCAGAATACATTTCACTGGTTTCCACATTATGGATACATCTTCTCTAAGTGACTGTGATAGTTTCAGCGAGAGCAGCAGTTATGACGATCAGGATTATGTTGAATATCTGTATGGTGGACATGCCTGTTCAATTCTTTCAAGTCTTGAGGAAAGCATCGGTAAAATCGATGACTTCCTCTCCTTTGAGAGAGTGTTTATGTATGGGGACATAGTATGTCCAGTAAATGATCCATCCGGACAGATGGGAAAAGTGATCAATGTTGAGATGATTGTTGACTTGGAAAATATTCATGGAAGAAAAATACGAGATGTTAACTCAAAAGATCTTGTGAAAATACGTCCAATTTCAGTTGGGGATTATGTAGTGATGGGTCCATGGCTTGGGAAAGTGGAAAAGATAGTCGATAAAGTTACAGTTCTCTTTGACGATGGTGCGAAGTCTGAATTTGCCGCAGAGGGTTCAGAAATGCTCACACCAATTTCCTCCGATTTAGTTGAAGACCCGCAATACCCTTTCTACCCGGGACAAAGGGTTCAAGTTCAGTCTGTATCTGCCTCTGGATCAGCCAACTGGCTATGTGGTGTAAGAAGTGGCAAAAGAGAGCAAGGTACCATTTATTCATTGGAGGCTGGAATCGTGCATGTAGACTGGATCCGCTGTGGCAGTCTTGGTTGTGAAAAGGTGCCTAGTCCCCCAAATTTGCAGGACTCAGAAAAGTTAACCTTGTTGTCTTGCTTCTCCCATGCAAAGTGGCAGCTTGGAGATTGCTGTGTACTTCCAGTTGCTGACTCTAAGAACATGTTGCGGCAGAGTGTTCAAAGCTCACCTCCCTGTGGAGCAATGAAAGAGGATAGACTAAACAAGGCATCTCAGAAAAGTAATAGGAGCTCAGCTGTTCCGCAAGTTGCTGTAATTTCAAAGACAAGGACAAAAGTTGATGTTTTGTGGCAGGATGGGAGCGTGACCATTGGATTGGACTCGGATTCTGTTTTTCCTGTCAATATTGTGGACGCTCATGAGTTTTGGCCAGAGCAGTTCGTGCTTGAGAAGGGAATGTGTGATGACTCATCTGTTCCCAGTCCAAAAAGGTGGGGTGTGGTGAGATGTGTTGACGCAAAGGAGCGGACTGTGAAGGTAAAATGGACAACCTTTTCCTTGAATGAACCAAATAAGTTTAGGGTAGAGCAAACTGAAGAAATTGTGAGTGCGTATGAACTGATGGACCATCCAGACTACTCATACTGTTTGGGTGATGCGGTTTGCAAGTTTTGTGAGGATCAGGTTTTCAGTCTTGATGGGAAGAGCATGTTCTCTGAGATTGGCATGGACATTAACTCTAAGCTTAAGAATATTGATACTAGAAAGGATAATTCAGATTTCCTCGGATATGATCACTCATCTTGCATTGGTATTATTGTCAGCTTCAAAGATGGCAACATTGAAGTGAAATGGGCTACTGGTTTTACAAGCATGGTAAGGGTACTCTTTTTTCTATTCTTTTATTTTTCGAGGGGTTAGACACTGTTTTTCTTCTCTCTTCATTTCCAGTTTTGCTGATTTCCTACAATCATATCATTACTGTTCTTTTTACATTGTTTTATTAAAGTTGATCTTTTTTGGCTGAAAGTTGATAAGTGACAAACAGTTGAAGTTTGCAACCAAAACGGTTTATTTTTTTAAGGAATACTGGTTCACGTGATAACTGTTGAAAGTAACAAATATTGTACTTAGAGCTGAAATTATTCGAGAAACTTCTTCCTAATCTTGGATTTATGCCTTGAACTGGCTCAAATCTTGTCTTCATTCATTGATACTCATAGGTTGCACCCTTTGAGATCTACCGAATAGATAAATGTGAAACTGCTGCTGCCATTACTGTACCCTCTGGTGAAAGTGCTGAGCAATCAGGCGCGGAGACGAGTTCAAACGAAAATCAACTTTCAAAACCTGAGGAAAAGGTGAAGTCTAATTCCCTCTCCATGTGTTGTTCCTTAGTTGTTATTGCAAGAAGTCTGAGAATGGAAATTTTAGCAATGACTTGAATAGTTAACTGGAAGGAAAACCGGAAATGGTTCAATAGGAGATAAGCTAATAACCATAAAAAGTGGTTAGAAGATTATTTGCCATCAACATTATAAGATCTCAATATAGCAGGGATTTAATTAGATATCCTTATTTCAAAATCTTCAACTTCTCGTGTGAAAGTTTGACAAGAGTTAGATTTTGAAATTCAGGACTTACTGAAGTTTGGTGGCGATAGAGAAAGTTGCAACAAGAGTTTGTGGGATTCTAGTTCCTGTTTGCTTTCTCAAGCTGCTATTGGCTTTTTCTCTAGTATCACCTCGAGTCTTTTTGGTCCCTTGAGCTCATCATTGTTTGGTACTTACCAAGCTATATCAGAAGAAGGGAAGCAATCAAGGTTACCCAATGAGGAGGAAATCATAGAACTTAGCAATTTGAATGCAGGAATTCCCACACTTGGGGTAGGAGATGTGAAGGCTTCGTCTGAAAGGGAACTAGAGCAAGAACAGAAAACAACCGAGGATCAAAAAGATGATGTTTTGTCATCTTCCAGCAAGCTCCCTGAAGAATTTAGACAGTTTGATATGGTCACTGGTTTCTCAGACCACCATTTCGCAGATGGTGCTGGAAAGGCGCAGTTATCCCAGGTCAAAATTATTTTTAGTTTTTCCCAAGTGAACATGACAGCTAGTTGTTATTTCTACTACGCTCTTCTCCCTTCTTTAATCTTTCTATTACTTCACAGGTGAAAAGAGGTTGGCTGAAGAAGGTCCACCAAGAATGGAGCATTTTGGAACATGATCTTCCTGGTGAGAATTTCAACCTGTTTTTTGGTTTAAGCTTGTCTAATGATGTGATATTTACTTTCTGCTATTGTTTACTGTGCCTATCTACGTCTTTTGGCAAGTATGAGCCATGCTTGTTGAGGCGAAAGATCGGGTTGGGGGTGGAGGGGGGGGGGGGGGTTAGAAAGATACACACTGGGAATGCTGAAGCTACTGAAATGAACAAAGACGAGGGAAAAATGTAAAAAGATATAAGCCAGACTTTCAATGAGAAATTGCACACTCGGCAACTAGAATTTTAATTCCTGAAATATATTCCTCTTCTGTAGCTTATGGAATATATGATAAATATCAGTTGTTCTGTAGTTCATGTACCGAAGTCAGATGGTAATGCCCTTATGGCAGTCCACAAGTTTTATTTTTCATCTGTACATTTAGAAAGAAAGGGAGCCACTGTAGGTTTAATGTTTATGATACGGAAAAGGGTCAAATATATCCCTCTACTATCGAAAATTGTTTAAACTTACCCTCCGTCTCACTATTGGGTCATTTGGGACCCTACCGTTATACTATGGGTTAGATTTGCCCCTATTTTTTACGGAGTGCCACGTGGCATCTCCTTATTAAAAGACCCACCCCAATTTAATCTATCCGGTTCAAAACTCACTATCCATTATCCGACCCGTTGCACGACTACAAAGCTGGTTAGCCGTTAGTGAGCGCAAAGTGGGTACCAAATCTGGCTTGTGCATAAATCTGGAAAACTAGCTTTGTTCTTCCATCTTTGTTGATTCTTGCTCAAAATTTCCAACCCAACTTCTTTAAATCTTCACAAAATTTGTCATAATTTGAGATATAAGCTCCCTAAGAGATCCCCAACAAAATCCAGTAACACCCCCTAGAAATAGCTCACATTTTTAAAACCCATTTTTGAGCTAAGCTTCAAAGCTTTCTTCAATGGAGTTCTAATGGAGTTTTAGCTCTTGCTTCACGTACCAGCTTTCCAACAATGTTCTAAATAATAATTTCAAGAAGAAACGCAGCTCAACTCTTTCATAATTTCATACCCGACGCTCTTTTTTTGTAATCTCAGTTTTCGAACTCTTTGAAGGTCCGGCTATGGAGGTCACGAAATTTTCAAACTGCACGCTCTACATTTTGGATCTGATTATAAAGCTTCTTTTCTTATTTACACTTTCCGGCATTCCCAGCTAATTAAAATTACAGTATCCCACAAACAACAGAATCATAGTAACCAACTCAAACCCAAAAAGAAAATAGATCTAAAAAAATTAACACTTGAATTAATCAATTATCCTTTTGAAGCAAAGCTGAGCCTTCCAGCTTTTCCACTTCAAACAAACCTGGCAGCGGAAACGAAGCTTCATTTGTTTAAGATTTCACAAATTAAAGGCGAATTTAATGTTTTGGAAAAAAATATTTCTAGGCCCAGAATGAATGGAGAGTTTGAGAGAGAGAGAGAGAGAGAGGGGGGGGGGGAAGAGAGAATAATGAGACTGAAAGCAACTCCAATGAAGTAAAAAGAAAAAGCAAAGCAAATCAGTAGCCATAGAAACAAAACTGTTGTGAAATGTGAAATGAGGAAGAAGAAACCTATTAAGGAACGGTTACCAAATAAGACTTCGGGTTAGGTAACGGGTAGATTAAATTGGGGTGGGTCTTTTAATAAGGAGATGCCACGTGGCACTCCGTCAAAAATAGGGGCAAATCTAACCCATAATATAACGGTAGGGTCCCAAATGACCCAATAGTGAGACGGAGGGTAAGTTTAAACAATTTTCGATAGTAGAGGGATATATTTGACCCTTTTCCGTTTATGATATTATGTGCCAATTATTTTGTCTTTGCTCTTTGTAATAGCGCCTCTGTCTCATATCAATTTCTCAAGAAGTTCTCCTTTTCCTTAACTCACTAACTTTATGTAATTTTGGTTGATAGCTGTTAAAACAGAATGACTTCCCCTCAGGAAAGGGGAAAGGTCCGAGTGACGATAATTTTATGAACATGATAGCTGTTAAAACAGAATGACTTCCCCTCAGGAAAGGGGAAAGTTCCGAGTGACGATAATTTTATGAACATGCAACACATCAAAAGATTCCAACTTAAGTTTGAAAAAGTAAACAAATGATCAGTAATTATGGCTCGAATAGGAAAGATTTGGGGGAGAGGGGTTGAGATAGACACTAAATTTACCACAACTTACTGCGCATTGTCTTTTCCTTTTTTTTTTCTTCTTCTTTTTGCTGTACTATATCTGATTGTATCAACAAGAAACCTCTTATCACTGACTAGATGATTTTATGGTGCATTTCTTTATCTGTTCGTCTTCACTGGCTTTACTAAAACTTGAAACAGAAACGATCTATGTACGCGTCTGTGAGGAAAGAATGGATTTGCTGCGAGCAGCCATTATTGGTGCACCTGGGACTCCATATCACGATGGAGTCTTCTTCTTTGATATTTACCTACCCTCAGAATATCCTCATGAGCCACCTGTAAGTAAATCTCTGTAGCTTGTAATCTGTAACATCTAATATGATGCACAAGTTATTGCATATTTCCACAATGTGCTGAATGATAGAAATGAGCATTTGCTTACCTTTGGAAGCTGAATGCTCAGATCATATTTATTAATTATCTCTTGTGCAATGTTAGGCATCCAATTGTCGAACTCCACCATCCAATTATGAAATCCATCTGTTTCCTGATTTGTGAAATCAAGTATACACTTTCTCGTTAAAGCTTATTTAGGTTTTGTGAAAATTAAATTGTGCAGATGGTCTACTATCACTCTGGCGGGCTTCGTGTCAATCCCAACTTGTATGAGTCAGGAAAGGTCTGTCTTAGCCTCTTAAATACATGGACGGGCTCTGGAAATGAACTATGGAACCCCAAAAGTTCCACGATTCTACAAGTTCTCCTCTCTCTTCAAGCTCTTGTGCTCAATGAAAAGCCTTATTTCAACGAGGCTGGATATGATGCACAGATTGGAAAAGCTGATGGTGAAAAGAACTCAGTCAGCTATAATGAAAATGCTTTCCTTGTTACCTGCAAGTCCATGTTATACCAACTCAACAAGCCACCTAAGGTAGATGATTTACATTTTAAGTTTTCCGAGTTTCTTTAAATCATATTTAGATTTCAGATAAAACCACGTAATGTAACATGTTTAAGAAACGGAATTTGGTCTCTGGTGACTTAAAGTTCAAATTACCACCAAGACTTTTTGTATTCCAAAATTCTATGTAGAAGCACTTCCCTTTTAATATGGAAGTTTCTGATCTGCTTGGTCAATTATGCTGCAGCATTTTGAGGCACTCGTGCAAGAGCACTTTGGTAAAAGATGGAAGCACATTTTATTAGCTTGTAAGGCGTATATGGATGGTGCACCAGTTGGTTCTGCATTTCAACCCAAAAGCCAGGACCAAGAACCGATAAAAGGAAGCTCTACAGGGTTCAAGATTATGCTTGGCAAGCTTTTCCCTAAACTCGCGGAGGCATTCGCTGACAAAGGTATCGATTGCAGTCAGTTGTCCGACTAAGTGTAGCTATGCACCTATGTAATAAATAACAACCTTACCGGTATATGTACAATATCAGCATTTGAACTGGCCCTAATGTGGCCGCTTTCGTGTTAATTTGAAGTGTGCAAATGTGTATTGTGAGTGGGTGTGGTAGGGGTGGGTGGGTTTGTGGGGGAGGGGGGTTGGGGTGGTGTATGAGTAATGAGTATTTGAACCATATTTGTGTATATATGCATTACATTTTGTAAGATATTGCAGCTTGAATAAATGGTTGAACCTTGAGATTGATGTTTACTATGGTTCTCCAGTTTTGAACTTGTCTCAACATGTTTTGGTTACCACTTGTATCCAAAATGCATAAAGGTACAAAGTATAGCAGATAGTAAAACACCAACTTTTTGCAACGGCTGGCTCAGCTTTGGGTTGTAGGAAATGGAAGGTTATAATCACGTCTCCATCACTAGGTGGATTTATTTAGGTCCTTATTAGAGTGGTGGAAAACTCCTAAGCATTTGTCATTCTACTCTCTTTCCCCCTTGTATATGTTTATATTTAAATAGGTTAATGTTCTCAATGGTGAATCGATCATTCGATATACTTTTTCTTCTGCGACGGAATGGAAAAAAAGTCTTTTCAATTCTATTTGACTCGGGGCGTCAGGGACTCTCCAACAGAAATCTCGTCTTTTTTGTCGTCGATAAGTTCTCCCTCAATGCCCTACTATTCATAAGAAATACTGATTGTTGAGAGACTGATTTATGAAAGCCCGGTTTCTATCTTGTTAAGTTACATGTTGGCAATAGTGACACTGACATACATCAACTTAATGGTCTTTGCTAATCTCGCCGATGAATTTCGTTGAAATAAAATAGAAGGATAAAATATACTAAAACAGAGATGTACTCCAATACATTAGGTTTCCTACTACAATTTTTAAAAATGTTTCTTATGTGATAAATATGTTAAAAATATTTACATGAGTACTCCAATTTACACTGACAATTAGATATTTATTTTTGGGATTAAGGGAGTAATAAATAAGAAGTTTGGGGAATGCAGAGCGTTAAATTTACTCATATCTTTCTAAGCACTAGACTTCGTCCTACTACTTTTGATTTTCTTAAGAAGTGCAATTTTAAAGAATAACTGTGTATTAGCTAAAACCAATTTTTCAACACACATATAGATAAAGCATCATTGAATATTTAGTTTTACATTAGATTGTATTGTAAATATATCCATTATAATATTTTTGAAAGAATAAGAAAATATTAATACATGTTGCGAAGAATTAATGTGACAAAAAAAATTCACTTGAGAAAAATAAGTGCTAAATTAAGGTTAGGATGATTTCATTTCTTTCCCTCCTTTCAACTACCTACGTGACTGATATCAAAGAAACATTGAAGGAGAAGTAAAACCAAAACCAAAAATAATTCAAACCGTAAAAGGAACGTCTATTGCAATCTAATTTACTTCAGAATCTGGTCAAAAGCTTCAAGTATGTTACGTTATTATTGAAATGCAAATTAATAAGTTGTTCTCTATCTCTTTTAATTGTTCAACTATATTTAGCCTTCTTATTTCCATTTCTTCTAGTATAAGATTTAATCATAACTAGAAATTCACCCATAGATAATTCTTTATACTCCTATCTATTATGCCTTGTTCAGACCTATTCTATTCAAATATCAAATTATTTATCTTTTGAATAAATTAGGGATCGAAGATGTCTAATAGCATGTTTGGCCAAACTTCTCAAGAGGCCAAAAATATTTTTTTTTTTCTCAAAAGCACTTTTTTTCCCTACCTTGAGGTGTTTGGCCAAACCTTTTTGGGGAAAAAAGTGCTTTTGGGAAGAAGCAGAAAAAAGTAGTTTCTTCCCAAAAGCAGAAGCAGAAGCAGTTTTGACTTTTCTTCTTACCAAAAATACCCTTAACAAAATATAGTATATACAAAATAACCGTTAAACCTAATACTTAGGATATTAATGTATAAATATTTTTTTATTATTTTTAGGATAGCTTTCTAATATATAATGACTTTAGGGGTAAATGCTTTTATATTTGGTGAATGGTTTTTAATACATTTAACTTATAATAAAAGAATTAAGTACTTTTAAATTTTATTTTCATATTTTACTTAAATAAAATAAAAATATTTAATTATTGCCTGTAATAATAATTTTTTAAGATTATTTATTTACTTATAATATTAATTATTAAGTAAATTTATTCATGCCCTTATTCGTAATTTGATACTTAAAAGCACTTTCTGAAAAGCTTGGCCAAACACAAATTATTGCTCAAAAGTGATTTTCAGAGTGATTAGTCAAACACAAACTTTTTTTCTCCAAAAGTGCTTTTGAAAAAAGCACTTCTCAAAATAAGCTGATTTCTCCAATTTGGCCAAACATGCTATAAATCTCACACATCTCACTGCACAAAAGTAAAGTGTCTTATCATAACAAAAAAAATTATAACAAAATAACATATTCCCTTCTATTTTCGATGATGTAATTTGATTTGACATAAAGCTAAAGGAAAAAAAAGACTTTAAAACATGTGGTCCTAAAAGCTCAAGGGCAAAAGTTTTGTGGGACCATGACATTTGTGTGGCTATAAAAATTTTCATTAAACGTAAAATAGGTAAAAATAAATAAATAAATTAAATAAAATTATTTTCAAATTTTGGAACAAACTAATAAGGAAATTAAATTATTCAAATTGAAAAAGAGGGAGTACCTAATAAAAGCACAATGATAAAAGTTATATGCTCTTTCATTCATTCTTTGTTTCTTGTTTTTAATGACTGACATAGTAAGTAACGGACGACTATTCTACTTGGATGCTTCCACCAGTATAGATATGAAGTAATTAATTTGGTCGTTAAGGTATAAACATAAGGAATAAAATAACCTAATTTTTGTCTACATTATAATTAGAACCTTAATTTCTCATGAATTCTTTCTACTGTTTTATTTGTTTATTACTTTATATTAGTTTCAAGTTCAAATATCATCCGAGAGAAAAATGCAAAGATTTTTTTCTTATATGTTCAAGCCTTGACGAACAGAAATTTCTTGGATAACATAATTATTAAAAAAATTAATTATTAGTATCATATCATAATTCTAAAATCGAAAGTCAAAATAGAAAATAAAATAAAGAAGCAAACCGACAATTGAGGTATCCAAAAAAGGAAATGAGATTGTGATTCAGGTGTATACAAATGTCAGCAATATTTATTTGATCAACCATTGAAGTCTCCGTCTCTCCACTATGCTCCATGAACACCTCATAACAATGGAGAATTCCTCAGCTCCATCTCCATTGCAAAACCCTAGCTCCAGATTCAAACTTTCCATATTTACAACATCCTCATCACCCAAATTCCAATTTAGTCCTCTTCTTCTTCTTCTACTCCTTCTTCTCCTTTCCCTTAACTCCTCCCTTGGAGTTTCCGAACTCCCTCAGATCCCATACTCACCATACTGTAACGACGTCGTTTCCAGCACCCCTTTAAGCCAAGCTTCAACCCCTTTTAACGCTACCCCAATTTTCCTCACTCTTCGCAACGCGTACGTACACGCGCCGGTTGAAAATGCCGGAAAATTCAATCCGAAAACCCTAAATTTCTACACCCAAAATGTTTATCCGACCCAAAATGGTAAAATATTTAAACTTGAAGGTGTTTTGAGGTTCGCAGGAAGTGTTGGTCCTGAGTTTTTTGGTGATTTTGTACACCGGCGGAAACTCCGGCTAGTTTATAACCGGCCACCTAGGTTTCCTACCAGAGGTGGCGGCGGGTATTCGAGGGAGTTTCGCGTTTCGGGTTTCTGGGATTCGGGTACTGGGAAGCTTTGTATGGTGGGATCAGGTATGAGGAAGTTAAGTTCTGTTGATGTTGTTCTTAAGTTGGTTTATTTCAATTCGTCTGATATTTTGCGTAGTGTTGTTAATGGTACGTTGGAAAGAATTGATGTGAATGATAACAATGCATATACTAAGCCTGTTGAAATACTTGGTTTGTCTTTGAGAAATTATGTGTATACTTTGATTAATAAAGAAGTTGAGAATCATGGGTTTAGTGAATATGGTGATTCGTCTAATGTTTCGTTGGGAATAGACAACCCAGATAGGAGTGTGTGCTCAGTTATAAGTCGTGCTGGGACTATGGAAATGATGTATTTGGGTAATTGTAGTAATGGGAATTGTGATTTTCTTGGTGGTAATGTGTCAAACTTTAGGCCGACGATGATATGGTTTAATGAGATTGAGTGCGGGGATAATGGGAGAGGGAGATTCTTGTTAAGCTTTGGTGATGGTGTGAGCACTCGGCCAACTTATTTGATAAATCAAACATTGGTTGCTGAAGGGAAGTGGGATGAGAAGACGAAAACAGTTGACATGATTGGTTGCCGGATTTTCAATGGAAGTGATGCAGCAGCTGAAAAGGGTTTTGTTGGGGATTGTGTTGTGAGGCTGAGTTTGAGATTGCCTAAGCAATGGACCTTGAAGGAGAGGAGTGTTGTTGTTGGGGAGATTTGGAAAAGAAAAGACTCAAATGAAAAAGGCAATTACGGTAAAGTTGCCTTGCACAGTCTAAGAAATCTGGTTAACAGGCTTGATGGATTGACATATGAGTATACTGTGATTGATAATGTGACGAGGTCTTGTGCCAAGGCAATGAGTTATAAAGGCAATGGAGGGAAGTATCCCGATGTTCATTCATCTGATATGCGATTTGATATGATGGTGAGGAATAAGAAAAAAACAGAAATTTTCAGTTATTCAGCACCATTGTCTGTGGGGGATAAGTTTTACCGGGGTGCATCTGATTCTTCTGTTAAATTGAACGACAATCAAAGTACTGTGGTCAATGTAAGCTATGTGCTTCACTTTTTTGCTCCACCTCAGTTCTTGTACAGTGTTGATCATACTCCTATGACAATTGAAATTTCTGCTGAAGGTTTATATGATTCGAGGAGTGGACATCTTTGCATGGTTGGCTGTATGTATTTTTCATCACGTCAAGGGATTTCACAGAAAAATTCATCGTTGGACTGTGAAATTCTAGTTAATATTCAGTACCCGCCTCTGAACGCTAAAGTCCGCACAGGTGGTAGAGGTACCATTGAGAGCATGAGAACAAAGTCTGATCCTCTTTACTTTGAACCTCTGGAACTTATATCAAATTCGATCTACACTGACCAAGCCAGAAATTCCATATGGAGAATGGATCTGGAAATGACCATGGTTCTAATTTCCAACACACTTGCATGCATCTTTGTGGGTCTGCAGCTATTTTATGTGAAAAAAAACCCAAGTGTGCTTCCGTTTATCTCTGTTGTCATGCTAGTTGTACTCACATTGGCACACATGATCCCTCTGTTGCTAAACTTTGAAGCCTTATTTTTGGTCAACCGAAAAAAGCGGAATGTTTACTTTGGTAATGATGGATGGGTTGAAGTAAATGAGGTTTTAATTAGAATCATGACGATGATAGCATTCTTGTTGGAATTCCGTCTTCTCCAACTCATATGGTCTGCAAGAGCAGGTGATGAGATCCCCAAAAATTCCTGGATATCTGATAAAAAGGTTCTGTATTTGTCTTTGCCAATGTATATTTGTGGTGGATTGATTGCTTATTTTCTCCATCTGTCAAGAAATCCTCATCAGATGAAGCTTGAATATTCCCTTCATTTTCGTTACCAACAGCAAACTTTGTGGGGGGAGCTCAAAACATATGCCGGTTTGATCTTGGATGGATTTTTGCTTCCTCAGATTCTGTTCATTGTGTTCTGTAACACTACTGAGAAGGCTCTCACCCCTGGTTTCTATGTAGGAACCACCCTTGTGCGCCTAATGCCACATGTATATGATCTTTACAGAGCTCACGGCAATGCTTGGTCATTTGATTACATTTACGGAAACCCAAAAATGGATTACTATTCTACTGCTTGGGACATCATTATCTGTTGTGGGGGTCTGCTTCTTGCAGTACTCACTTTCTTGCAGCAGAGATTTGGGGGCCGTTGTTTTCTTCCCAGTAGATATAGAGAGAGTTCCACATATGAGAAAGTACCTGTAGTCAGCACTGAGTCAATTACAGAAGAATAAACTGTCAGTAGAAATTTTATCTTTGATTTTTGAAGAAACTTTTAGTTCTCCTGTCATGAGCTTCATTAGATTCCGATACTTGCATTATATGTCAAAGATTGTATAGTTGAAGTATCTAATTTCAAGCCTGCTAAAGAATGATTCATCTGGTAGAGACTAAGTATCTATATATTGGTAGTTAACTCTTCTTTCAGACGCTATTGTTACTGAACTGGCTAGCTTGCAAAATTTTGCTTACCAATCGGCAATCACTGTGAATATTTTCAATCTAAGTGGGACTTGTATCTGTTAGATGCATTGACAGGTTTCTGCAGTACTCTGTTTTCCCCAAATTATAAGTTGTAAAGTACTGGCATTTCATTAAGAAAAGTTTTTAACTGGCAACTTTTCCCACATAACCAGATTAAAATGAATTAATCAGCTATTTTCGCAAGAGAAGCTATTCTCTCTTTTTTCTCTTGGTGCTTTGGGTTGTGGTTAGGCAAGGAGAAAGATGTGTTTGAGGGGTTGATCACTAAAAAATTATTAGTGTAACAGTGAAGATTTTACTCCATTTTAAGATATAGCACGCATCCAAGTTTTATCTCTGAAGATGTATGAAAATTCAGTTAATTCGACTTAAGGTCTAGTTTTAGCTGAAGTGAGAAATTTTATCCAATGCCTCGTACAAATCACACTAGTTGTGTGAGGCTCTTTCAACGTTGGTGGAGATAAAGTAGGGGAAGGGGAACTTCTCTTTTCTAAGTTGCTGATCAAGAGATTATGCTGCCTCAGGGCTTAGATTCAACGATAAGAACGCAGAACATGAAGTCCAAGTTAGGCGCACATCACATATTCGAACTCGGTCATGGATTAAATATTAATTATTTGAATTGGGAGGGGGGTAAGCGGCGTATATTTGCAGGAGATTCGAACCAAATTTGAGTTTCTACATCTCACTTGGGTTTCTTGGCTATTCTCTCTTGTATACTGCTCTTATTTTCCTATAATTGCTACCAAACTAACATTTGCTGTCATGGGTTTCTATGATACGTTCAATGCCTCTTTACTACCGAGTTTTGATGAATTCTAGTAAAAACATAA
Organism: Nicotiana tabacum; assembly: GCF_000715075.1. Classification (NCBI taxonomy): domain Eukaryota; kingdom Viridiplantae; phylum Streptophyta; class Magnoliopsida; order Solanales; family Solanaceae; genus Nicotiana; species Nicotiana tabacum. The sequence continues at coordinate 114,388,544 of NC_134096.1, read as the reverse complement.
ACTTAACTAAACTCATCTGAATCAAGAAACATCTTAAAAGTGATTTTCTTTAAAACCACTGGCCAATTATTCAGAAAGCCAAATACATTTACAATTTAAGGCGACGAGCAAAGTGCCTTTTACTAGTCTTGCTCAGTGAGTGAATATGAGTTACATCTGTCAAGAAATTAACCACCAAAAAATACATTAAATAGAGCTAGAAGTGAGCAATTTCCTCTTGCAAGCTCAGTAGCCAAACCGTAGTTGGTGTAAGTTCCACTGTCGTCCATTAGCTCACCAGAAATACGCAAATACAGTGTCACCATTTACATGTGGCCATTATGTACAGAACTACAAAAAATTGGAAACATGATAGATCTAACCATGATTCCTGAACCTAACCATACTAAGACTAGGAAGAAGAAAAGCCCCAACTGTTCCACATCGCTTGGTAAAACCGCTGCAAGCCTGCAATGTCATAAGTGATAACTGAATTACATCAGGCTTGCAATTTACAAAGACAGAATGGTAAATATATACTGCACGTGAAAGAGAGATCCTTCATGGTTGTTGGTGTCCCACGGCAGAGAGGAGTTGAATGTGCAAAAGGCAGGTGTGGTGTTTTTCACATGTAGATCAGCTGATTGAGGAAGAAAGATGGTAGTATAGCAATGTATGTTTGGAGATGTTTCAACTCTCAAAGTTTGTAGTTTCAGGTAGCAAAATGGTTCATCGAAAGCACATGATTACAAGGGGAAACCAGAAACCTAAATGAGTAACTCTGTCTACAAATTTTTTGTACAGGTAAAGATGGGTTACTATTGTTGATTTCATCTGATATAGATGATTTAATAAAGATATAGAGGGTCTACAGTCAAGACTCTGACTTTTTAATCATGTTATAAGCCAAGGGAGGTGGAATTGCAAGAGTCAAGATATTCTCCATTGAGTTGGAAGCGGTATGAAAGACAGGTTCAGGAATGGTCAGACTAGCAGTCAGAACTAAGGGCGGACAGATATTCTCTGAAACAAAGATTGTATCATGTTCGTACAAAAGAATTTGGAAATACAAGTCTGGAAAAGAGGTAGAACAGTAAATTATCAAGTAGCATAGGTTATTGAGTATCATGATGTCAAAGTTGCTAACTGGTTATGACATTATCATCAAGCAAAGAATGACTTGAACATTAGGAGGTGCGCGGTCAGCATCTAAGTTTTTAGTCGTCAAAAGTAGAAATGTTGACATCCTCCTTCCCAGCCAAGCAAACAATATAAACTCAAAATTAAATAAAGCAGAAATCACAATGTTGTAAGTAGCAAGGAGAATACACAAAAGTAGTATTAACCTCGTCGACTTGGTAGACTGAAGGGTGAGAAGTTACCCAGACTGAGTAGAAGGCACAAATTCAAATTCCCCATCCAAGCTCCGACAAAAAATAAAGCCACTTATTTAGAACCGCGGCCTATATAATCAAGAAAAGAGATGCATATGCCTCTGAAATTATTAACTTGTTCCTGCAATCAACAGAAAAGTTAACTAAAACAAGCATGATTATTGAACATCATAATCTCAATCATTAAGAGATATAAGAAAAACAACACATATAATATCTTTGATAGTATGACCAGTTATTCAGGTAGACCAAAAGATTTTATTGATGTACTTAGCCAGAACTGAGGATGTGCTGCACCCGGACATTTACAAAAAGGAAAAACTCAGCTCCTGATCTGTAAGAAGCTGAGGAATTCCGACATTTGCTCCACTTTGTGGACATCATCTATTTTGCACCAAAAAGCTTAACTTGTAGAATGCTTTTACCTCACATCAAGTTTATGGATTAAGATATCTATCTTTAGACCCCGAACCACACCCCAATGCCCCGACCTCCCATCCCTTCTCTCTATCACAGTTTCTCTTTTCTTTCTTTGATAATGAGAAGTCCCCAAGAGCCAGCTGGTGCAGGATTTGAATCTCGGTGGATAATGGGTCCGCATCTCTGCCCTTCTCCACTTAAATATTAGGGTTCGAACTTCTGATGTTGGGTTCTTATCACTAGACCAAAGTCCTGGGGGGCTCTATCTTAGTCTTTCTTTTTTTCTTTTATGTGATGAGGATGAAATTCTAGAGTGATCTTCCAACAAGCGAGGATAATTACTCTAAGAATATTTTTTTTAAAGGGATACTCTAAGATTATAGTGACACCATATTGTAAATTTTCCTGCTCAATACTGTTTTCAATGCAAGTAATAATTTTAGGCCATCTCATAAAAGCTGAGGATGGGAGAGGGGGCGGATTCATAAACATGTTTTTCTGCTGTTGGTAATAAAGCAAAATGTTGATGTTCAGGCCTCCTTATTCAAAATCAAAAAGAAAGAAGCGTGATGAAAAGTTTAAAAGAAAGAAGGTAAAGTGAAATGTGAAAATAGCAAAAGTGTTTCTGATATGTATTACTTTATTAGACGGATGTTGTACTCTTGCAGGCAAAGACTTGCTATCCTCAATAACATTCATCTTAGCCTGTTACACTAGAAATGACATTTAAAACCAGTAGATATAAAGGTTGCAAATCTGTTCTCAATAAATCTGCTTCTACATCAGCACTATCAAACAACTGTTCATTTCTCCAGGGTTAGCCTATTTTTGGCCAAGAAAGCAAAGCATATTAATCAGTCTAAAACAGCCATACAAACTCTGTGACAAAATGTCAAAAGTAAGAACATTCCGCTTTTTTTTCTTTTTTTTTTAAAAAGTAATTCAGTAAGTTCCGTCATGTGTATGAACTCGTTTACGTAGACGCATTCATGTTGCTGACCTCATGAACAACAGGGCAGCCAATCCTTCTCAAACAAAAAGATTATCTTATCTCAGAAAGGCTAGATAAAGTGTCACCTTTGAACTTAGCAAAGATTAACAGCTAAAATTTTATCTAGCTACCTTCGAACTTAGAGAAGGTTAATTGAATCAGAGCACTATAAATTTGGACAAGAAACTACAAGTCTGAAAAGTACTAGCAGCTATACATAGCATGTGAATTTAAACCTGATAGACTAAAGTACACTTACAATCATCATGATAAATAGAAACTCAACTACATATGCAAGTTAGAGAATCACCTCAAATTATGTATCTTTGCCTGTGAGGATACGAGAAATCTGAAGGCCCCTGCTGAAAGCTTCATTAAATAATATTCTTGTCTGCATGGATTGAAATCCAGGCATCCATGATAGAAATGCCAGAGGAGCCATAACAATTAGCCCAAGCATCATATCATATAGCCGAGCCAAAGACACAACAGTGCTCCAAACCAAAGTAGACTGCAAAAAGGGCCGGAGCACTAGGGCAATTTGGATTAAGCCCCATCCAGTTGGAATAAATGCCAACAAACTTGTGATGAAGTCAATCAGCGTAAACTTGGTTAACCTCAACAATAGAACAATCACCAACGTAGTGAGCAGAATGACAAACAACTGCACCAGTCGATAATATATGTGCTCCTTCATCGAATATTTGTCTTTTGCATATGCAATGGCAATGTAAATTGCCACAACAGCGACCATAATAATCCAAGACAGCAAGTAAACACCAATACTAGTGTTACCACCAGCAATGTGTAATTGATAAACAATTCCATATTGAAAGAAGAAGAAACGAAGATCCATAATAATCTCAAGCAACTTTCCCCAGAGACCGGTAGTTCTCAAGTGGTCCTGTTCTTCATACCACCATGTCTCCCAACTTTGATCCGCTTTTACAAAAACTCCCCTATTGTACCAAATCCAATGCATGAAATCATCAAAGTCATACACTGTTCTTAACCAGTCAAACCCAGAGGGATTGAACAAAAACGGAGATGTTATCCATGACAGTACAAGGAACCAACTTGATATAGTCATAGCTATATACACAAAGGTGTCCTTAGTCAAGGGGCTATGTGAAGCATACACAACCAGGATCACTCCAAGTTCGATTGCCTTGACAAAGTGGCTGCGAGCATATAGCCGATAGTTCTCAGCAAAGCACTTGCGCTGCACAACAAAACCGCGCCCAGTTGCACGGTACTTCGCTCCCCCATGCAGAATGGTCCTACCAAAGAAATGTGCACGGGTTCCCATTGAGTATGTGAAAAATAGTGAGGCAAGTTGCAGTTGCATAGTTACAAAATCCCAAACTGCCGGAAGGAAGCCATGCTCCAAAGAGTTCTCCACAATCATAGGGAGGGCAGTGAACACACCAAGCTGGATAACAAACTGCTGATTCAAAATTGCACCAAGTGCTTTGTTGCTGCTGGCATTTCTGCTGGCGTACTCCTCAACACCACTGAGTGCAAGATAAAGTCTCCCCCACAAGAACATGTACACCATTACTACCACTATCATATTGTTGAAGAAGAAGCCAACAGTCGTATAGAAGAATGAGAGCATGCGAAAGAAATCTAGTCTGTGACCCAACCTATATACATCTCTGCTCAATACCTGTTCACCGTTGCCACTAGCAACTTTAGCCTCAAACATTGCGATCTGATTCAATCCAACATCCCTTCCCTTACCCACTTGTATATATTCATGGTGGGTAACATTGCCACCTCGCAAGGTACAGTTGAATCCAGCAAATATATCCTCGCTTATATTAATCACCCTGGAAGCCTTGCTGATGCCACCTCTGGACAAGAACCAAAACCTATCAAAGACATCTGGATGACCATAGTGCATCCGTACCTTGAGAGGATTGGCAAGAACGCGTTGCCCCAGAGTCACAAAACTCGTCTCCTGGGCAGACATGAACCAAGCAAGAGATGACACAGAACCAGTAAAGATATTTTCACGAACTCCCAGAATGGTGGGCTTCCTAATACCATAATTCTCCTTGAATTCCTCCAACAGATTACGCATCTTAAGTGCCTCTTCAAAGTTATTGTCTTGATTCATGTCTATGGTCTGAACTGCATCACCTCTGGTGAAGATAATGGCATGGTTTTGATTCTCCGGCTTACCCTCCCCAAGTTTCAGGGGACCAGGCAACTTTATGCGGTAGATTTCCACTTCTTTCTTCAATTGTTGATCATACTTCACTAGGACAGAATAGTATTCTACTTCATTTCTTCCCAAGTAAACCTCATCCACATAAGCAATTCGGAGGGCCTCATTATTCTTCATCAAATTTAGGATCTCCTCAGCACGTGGATCACCCTTCTTCTTCTGAGAACCATACACCTGGCAGGTCACCACATAAGTAAATTTCATTAGAGCAGCACCAAACTCATCTCCTTTAAAAAGAAGGGTGACACTGCTACTCGTTCTGTGAATATTTTGAGGAGTTCGTAACATGCCAGAGTCTATACCGTTCAAGTGATTATTTTGGTTCAATGAACCAAGTGAAGCAATTTCTTGCGAGCCGTGCCTTATATCAACCTCTGAAGCAGAATCAAGGAAGGAAAGCATCTGGAGAGCCTTGTAATAATACATCATGCCTCTTACAGTACGGGACAGAGTCTGCCCCCTATACGATGCCCAAAGGCGAATCTCCCTTGCTTTAGTGTTCCATAACTCATTCTCATCCCGCATTCCTTCTGTATGCATCCTCTCCATGAAGTTCGCCCACTCATCTTCATAAATCCTCTGCAGATAAAATATGGTGGATACTCCATCTTCATTTGGACTCCTAAGACTTTCTTTGCCAAACAGAACTTCCTCATCATAGTAAGGGGTCAAGACACTAAAAGCCATCATCTTCTCTACCTGGGGAGCTCGTGGCATGTTCATAAAAACAGAGTTACTGAAGAAGGCGATACGCCGTCTCGCTTCAATATTTCTTGGGACATTGTGCATTGAATCTCTGGAAGTAAGAATTGTTTGCAAACGGCGCAGCTGCCTATAGAAGAAAGCATCTTGTTTATCAGGAAACTCGATCGCGTCTTCGAAAAGAAGCCCGTGATTGGTATTTGAAGGAGCAAGACTTGCCTGCATCAGTTGTTCTGTGCTCTTCTTCACCCTTGGAAATTCCCGAACTGAAAGCTCGTACAAAGCCTGTAATACATTGACCATATCACGCGAATCTGGCTCTGGCCTGAGCAAAAGCTCAATAAGAGACACCAGCTTTTCATGAATGCGTGGCAAGAGGGTCATCTTGTAGGCTTTAGTAAACTTTTCAAAGTGAATGCAATCATCAATGTCATGGAAAAGCGCAGTGACTATTGAATGCTCTTCAGTGTCGTATTTAATAATCTTTAGTAGCAAGTATTTGATGCTGTCATAAACCTCAATCACTGCACACCTCCTATACTCATTCTTGCCTATCTTAAACCAAACCCATCTATCAGGCGCATCTGCCAGCTCGCTTGCATGGCTGAGAGCAAGAAGTAACTCGTTGCACAAGAGAAAACACGGCCAACGCATAACCTTAATATCCCAACAGTTTGGTGGCAACTCCATCAGCTCCAGCTCACGATCACTAACTAAGTCTTCCTCCCTCATAGTTATGATAATCTCATTCCATATTAAGGCAAACCTAGTTGCTTCCACCTGGCTCGATTCAATCTTCTTGTACGGCTGTCCAAGGCCATATCTTAACTTTATCCGATGTATTGCATTCCGAAGCTTGCGAACCAGGGTGTCCTTAGCATCTACACTCTCATTCTCGGGCATCAGATTGAACTGCAATGCAGTTGCAAAGAACTGGAATCTGAGTCTGAGCTGTTTAATGTTCCTAATTTCACCTATATGCGAGAACAACCCAATTGTTGCTCCTGCAATGGAGGAATATATAGTGTACCAGATCTGCAGGTCCACTAGATAAATTAGAACAACTGGAATCCACATCAAAACCGCTGCTAGCTCATTCGTGCTACCAAAAAATTCATGCCACTTGTACTTTTTAACTTTCATATTCAAAAGAGCTCGTGTAGGATCAAGCAGCGGCCTTATTTGAAAGAAATAGCTGAAGATAAATTTGGAAGCCAATACCGCAATCCAGAACAACGTGTACTTTATGTTATTAATAAGCCCTTCTCTGAGCCCGCGACCCACAAAAATCCTAGTGTGGAACCACCATGTTATCAAGTAAAAAATTGGCCAGTCAGTGTTTTCAATCACATTTCGTATCCATGGGAGAATGAAAAGAACCAGAGCTAACACCTCCGGGATGATGAACACCAGAGCAGCCTTAAGAAATGTCAAGATCCTTTGGTTTGCCTCATACGACCACCTCCTATCAGAATTCTTCTGGCTCCAAATCATTCCATAGAACACCCCAAACACGACTGCCCATGTCACAGCAACTACACTTTTCAAGACCATTCTCACACCTATCCACATTGTATCCCTGGTAACTAAACTATACTGAGTCCCGGCATCAAGTATTGACTGAATAAACCTCAAACCAGCCCAAGTTATGAAGAGTGTAAGCAACTGCACTTGCACATCCCTCCTTTCCAAAGCCTGCCACGGATACTGTGTACCTTGCCACGCAACAATAACAGCAGCCTGAAAGAACAATATCAACAACACCCATAACCTATCAAAGCTCCTAAAAATATTCCAAAAAGTCCTCTGCTCCACATAACCTGTCTTACCAACTCTCCTGCCTACACTAGTATCCAGAAAACCACATGACAAGTCAAGAGGCCATTTCAGCCTCTTAAAACACCTCCTACTCCAAAAGTACTCGTTTATATCATCATAATTCCTCCAAGCTGAATGAGGGGCAGTGCCATTTCTACTCCTCTCAACTTCACCTTTAATCGTCGTATAAATAGGAGTGACAACTTGTTCCAAGAAACCAAACTGCCTACAAGTAAAAGGAACAAAAGGGGCTCCAGTACTCTCATCAATGTGACCATCAAGAATGTAATTCAGTTCCATGGCCATATGGTGATATATATAACATAAGCATTCAGGAGCAAAACGAAGATTAGCAGCCTCACCCCAAATCAATAAGTAAAGACATACATACAAGAGCTCACGGCGAGAAAGTTCTGGACTTTGGCGTCTTGGCAAGCGAAGTTGAGACCTTTTACCAAGATATGAACACCATTTTGTGTAGTTATTCAAGAGCTTCTGGCGAAACTGGCGGAGGACACCGTAGTCAAGGCGGTCCGGGGCGGCAGGTGGTGGTTGAAGGCGCATTTGAGAGTTAGCCAAATGGAGAACCAAGTGTTCCCTTTGGTTCTTCACGTTATCGTCTTGAAACCCAAAGAAGAGTCCAAGCCAGTCCATGAGGTCCATAGTATCACGCCACTGAATGAACGGCGGCAGCCGGAGATCCCCAACGGCGCGTAGAGCAGCTGAAGCAGCACGCACCTCTGGGTACCTCAGTGAAGGGTGGTCAGCAAGCAAATTGTTAATGGGTATAATGTTGTACGGCTCGTAATGGGGTGGTAGCGGCGCGTGATCCGAACCACGGCCGCGCGTGACTGGTGGCCGTTGCCGGAGATTCATCGCATTTGCTTCCGCAGCAGCTTTACATTAATGGGTAACTCTCCAAAATCCTCTTTGTTTTTCCCAAAATTTCAAACAAGCAAAGTTGCCACTTGCACATAAGCAGACACAAGTATGTGCATATACTATAATAAAATAAAGCAACGGGTATATTCGATAATTCGAATACTGGGGGTAGGGGGTATGTTGGGGGGCGGGGGATTAAAAGGGAATCAAATGTGTAAACTTTAATGGAGTAAAAGGTGAAACTTTTAATGAGAGGAAAGTGAAGGGTACGTGGGGGTTACAACAAGGGAATTTAATGACGTGAACCACGCGCCAACAAGAGCGGCTGGGGAAGTTGTGGGTAGTACGTAAGTTGAAAGTTGCAGCTTTCTATGAGAAACCAACAAGACAACATGAGAAGCCCAATCAAAACAATTCCGTTATGGGGATAAGCGCAAATCTTAAATATTAAAATAAGATAAGATTAGATTGAATAATTTTGAATTAGCCAATAAAACCATGTTGAAAAAAAAAACATAAAAATGACTTAAGGCATAATTTCTTCGAAAATTAAAAAGGGATGTTTTAAAGGATTATATCACAATACTATATAAGTTCTTTATAGAAAATTAATGATTCGCTTTATAACTTTATTAATTGTAACAAGTTACTTACCATATTTCTCAAGTTATCTACTTAAATTTACTATTAATAATAATTTTTAATTGAATATTAAATAACATGAAAAATGTAAAGTTTTTCTTAAACTATCAATGTATAAGAAATTGAACCCTGAATAAATAAGTCACTTAATTCAGCTAGCTACTTATGTTGTACTTGAAGGAACTTTCAATATTACATTATTCTATTGGTAAACTTATTTTCAGTTGATGCCATATCGAAAATGTACCTTTTCGGTATTATTAATTTCCTTGTCCAACTTTCCCTTTTTTTGAACTTGATTACAAATAAGGTGATCTTTTGAAAGAATATCTAATAAGTTGGTGAAAAATTTTATAAGAAAATATTATTTTCCATAACGGAATAACAGTGAAATATTTCATAAGAAAGTACTATTTTCCATGGCAGAATGACGGCTCATCATTTTCATGAGAAATTGCAAGCCCTTTATTTTGGTAACCGAGAAATTTTTTTCTCTTAAACTCTATAGCGTATTTTAATCAATAAATGGGGAATATTGTTGGGATAATCCAGTGATTAAAAAAAAAAAAAAAGGCAATGATATTTTCATAAAGTAAACCTCGTCTAATTTACAAAATCTAAATTATACTTTTGGGGGTAACAAGCCTTTATTTTAAAAATCAATTAAGGGGCCATATGGATGATGCTCCAATATGGCGTAATTATCAATGGAATAACATACTAAAAATATATGGTACAAGTTGGTTCTGATTACCATGTATATGATGAAGAAAAAGAGGCTTAGGACGTGAACTTAATTTGGAAATTTATCATATCTCTTTAATTTTTGTTCCCTAATATAAGTATATGTCTTCTGCTTGAAATTCTTAAAGGAGTACATGTTTACATGTAGTGCATGGAATAATGGAACTCGTTACCTAACACAAGGTATCTAGATATTTGCAAGTATTACTCCATAAGCTAACTAAAACAAGATTCTTTAGATAAGATAAGATAGGAAGACATTGCAAGCGTAAGAATACATTGTGTGTCGTAATTTAATTTCATCGTATTCTACTTAAATATAGATGTTGCGACCAAACACACACGTAAGTATACGTGGTCGTCAAGTAATAAAGTAGTGAGTAGAGTATCGTTTCCACGGAGACTTATGATTAACTTTTGACTCATTCAAACTCAAACAAATTATTTATTCAAGAGATTTTTCTCAAAATGAGTAGGCAATTAATTAATAACCAAAGAAAATATCAAACAGTTAATTAAACTAGAGATCGACTAAAATACGTAGGCAATTGCGGATAACAATCGATAGGAGAGGATATTCCAGGGTCATAGGCTAGCTAACAATCTTGTTGCGTTCTCGGCTTAAACTGACTAATTGATTTATTTGGTTTGTTGATTGTCAGGGTTAATGTTGCTCGTAAGAATTTATCGAGTTCTTACTCGCCTATTCAAGTTAACTTAAATGCCTATATGTCTATGGAATTAAGACTAACAAGAACGCATTTACACTTCCTGTGTTTCCAACAAAGTAAGACAATTAGGTATATTTGTATCCTAATTGCGAACTCGTTCCCCGATACATGGGTTCAAGAACTTACTCTATTTAATCCTATATGCAATCTAGAATTCTCACTTTCGAGTTCAATACTAGATTCGTAGATAGTATTCCACTGTTAGCTACGCAGCAAAATAATTAAAAACAGAATTAAATAAACATCAAATTCGTCAATTCAAACTTCAAACGTCAACATTCATGTAGCACTCATGCCCCCAGAACTAACGAGTTTAGCCACGCATGCTCATGGTAGCAATATCAAGTATTTTCGAAGAATACATAAAAATCAATAAAAGAAGGAAAAAGTAAGAACTCAAGACGAATTCCGTGGTTTTCAAACTTTATGATGGCTTTTCTATGCTTCTCCGTGTGTTAGATGACCTAAAAGAGGCATTTTTGGTTTATATATTACGTACAAAAGTCGTGGGCCAAAGTTTTTCTTTTCCAATTCCGTCTCAGCTTCAGAGATTGATGATGGGGTGGATGCTTTACATCCGCCTTAGCTTCAGCTTCTCAGCATCGCATGCTTCGCATCCACGCTCTGTTCATTCATCTCTGTTGTGCCCAGGTGCGGATGCTAAGGTGGATGCCTTAGCTCGACTTCACTGCTAAGGGTTCACCAAATACACTTTTTTCCTAGGCTGGATGCGATGCATCCACCCTTTTTTCCTTATAGCTGGAGCACCTTTTCTTCATATTTTTGCACTTCAAACACCCTAAATCATCACACACAACTCAATAAGTCATAAAACCAATAATTAACACATGTTGGACGTTTTAAAGATCAAACAGCACCAAAAAGTGATTAAAACATGAGTAAAGTAACATTATAACATATAAAAAATATGCCCAACATCACCACCCCACACTTAAACCTGTGTTCGTCCTCGAGTAAAGTAGAATCGACCTACAATAGATCGAACAAAATTAAGCTTATCACTGTCAAGCCACACATTTCAATTAAGCTCAAGCACCCATGACTTTGGTTGATACCAACAATTAGCCCTTTCCACATGCATTCTCGGACTTTCTTCCCCATGTTAAAAAAAATACTAAGCACAATAGTGAACAGTTCAAAAATAATCAAATAGTAACTTCGGGACATCTCAACCTCAGAAACTAACTCCATAGCATAACTACTTTCAGGCCAACTTACTCACTCTGACTGAAGAGATTAATTAAGTCACCTATCTATCATGAAATATGTGCCCTCACCACAAAACAGAGAGAGATAGTCCACACACTCAAATAAAATTTGAACATAATTTAAGGAATTCCAACAATAAAAGAACTCCCTCACTCTCTCAAAGAAGTTCACATGCCCACAAAAGGTATCATAAGCTTGCCCGTTATGTAAATTTCTACTAATGCAGGCACGCTCAGTCTAAAATCAATTAGGACTTTATCGTGGTTGTAACGTGGGCTAAGGAATGGGTAGGATAGATATAGGAAATAATGGCTAACCCTCCTAAGCACTTTAACATATCAAGTAATAACTTCAAGCGCAACTTTCTTCAACCCCACTTCAATTTCACAACAATATCACCCCCAAAACATTATCTCTTTCTTTAAACACTACCTCAATTTACATCCCACTAGCAAAAACAAGACAACAATTCATTCATCTATATTTTTTTCTTCTTTTTTTTTCTAGATTTTTCTCCTTTTTTTTCTATTTTCAATTTTCGCTAGTGGTGTATTATTTTACAAAATAAATGCATATTTCTCCTTTTCGTTGGTTCCACTCGAAAGTCACCCAAATCCCTTCCTTACTTCTTTTAGCGCTCATTTCACAATTAAAGTGCCTTAAGAGATACAAGGATCAAAAGTTTCAATTAAGAATACAAGGGTATAGGCTCGTACTGTGGGTGCCAAATAAAAGGTCTACAAGCTCAAAATGGCTAATTAGGGATGATTTTATTTGTGGTAGCATTACAATTCCAAAAAGATCAAAGAAGGCCTAAAATCATATTTCAAACAGAGAAAAACCTAGGATTTCGCTTCAACTCACATGCAGGGCAAGTTCTAGACACAAATGTACTACATGGAACTATACAAAAATCTCACCACACAATGGCACATGATTCGATTAGGATGGCTACATTTCAACTTTCAATCAAAGCCAGTACAGAGTTAAGACACAAATTTAATGCACAAGGCACAACAGTTAGCACAGGAGTCAAGAAAAAGAAAATGAGCCTAAACGTCACAAAAAAAACTATTCTACTTTTCAAAGCAAAAATAGTTATCAAAAACTCATGGAGAAAGTTATAATCCACATGTTCAGGTCTAAATCTGTTGGTATCAAACAAGTCACTGAATGTGCTGAATTTAGTCTGAATCTTTATATTTCTGCCAATTTCCTAATACTAACACTACTTTCTAGAATCAATTGAAAATCTTTTTTTTTTTGTCATTTTTCAAGGACCTTAATCCCTTGAGAGAACTGTCTTGGTAGTCCGTCGTCGGAAAAAGTCCTTTATTTTCTATGTTTTAGGCTACTTACTACAAATGTAAACAACAAGAGACTGAGAGATACGACTTATAGACGAATTTACTAACTATTACAAGCCGTTAATTCAGTGAATATTACAGCCCCAAAAGTATCAAAGCAATAAATATTGTAATAGTTAAGTGCATTCATCCACAACAAAAAATGAATAACCCCCACCCCACACTTAGAACCGTGCGTTGTCCCCAATGTACACAAACAAAGTAGAGTAGGGTGAGAAGAAATTCCCTCAAGTCGATGTGGAGGGCTCCTCTGTGGTCTATGGAGGAGCATCAGAGACAGTGGCAACAACCGAGTGAGTACTCGAAGCATCCACAACATCTATCATGCCCCCCTCTGGCATAGCAATAGCATCCTCACGAATAGGGGACTCGGTCACAATCCTATCATCACCATGTGGATCTAAGTCTGTAGCATGCGGCACCGGTTCTTTGAACTATATTCCCTTGCTTGGCGGATTTGCTGATGTTTTTGTGGTACCCCTTTTTACAGTCCTCCTCACTAATGGTTCCTCCTCTTCTTGCTCTGATTCATCAATTAACTTCCTAGTCGGCGGTGCCTTTGCTTTCTCAGTCCGTTTTCTTTTGTTTTGTGGGTTTGGATCACCTGTCACGTGTCCAGTAGGCTTTTTAGGCGGTTGCCTATCATTATCTCTTTCTTGTTGTTTAGACGTTTTGCTCGTTGCCGCTATTAGGAACCTATGTACCTGCAAAGCAAAGTCAACAATTAGTGTGCAGAACATTGAAGTTTCAGATGTGGAGTAGTTGTGCAATAATATGCAATTCCAATCATACACACGCTTATGCCATTCAGTACTTCATTCAAATATAGCCCATGGCTTTCAGCGGGAATTAATTAACTAGTAGTACACGAATGAGCAATGCACTTATAGACATCACTATGCGCAACGAGAGATAGATTCAAGTGTTTCTCAAAGCATGTTCGATTACCTACAATAGCTCACTTTAAATTTACTCAGATATATCATCATAAACTTCTCGCAACCCCACACTTAATCTCAATACATACCAATACGCATAGAGCGCACAGAATTCAAATTGAAGTAACACTTTACAATACAAGCAGCCAAGCATGTGCCGGATGTTCAGCTTATTAGGACAATCTACCACAAGCTCAAAATATTCTGACAAGGCTGTACACAATCAGTCAAACAATCACACTCTTATTCATTAGCATATACTAGTGTCGCTCGGCTACTCATACTTCGTCGGCGCCTAAATTTACCTCTCAGGTTATCGAGCACGTAGAATGGAACAGTTTGGCCTAATGTTTTCTAACAATTGGACAATTCAAATACCCTCCCAAAATTAACGAGATGAAGGAAATTTTAGTTTATCATCTCCTACATCAACACCCATCAGTGGAAACAAGCAAGAACCTCAATTTTTTTTTTTTCAAAGTTTTCTTTTAAGTTCATGTGGAGAATTCAACTGGGTGAAACCTAATATAGGGGAATTGGGGTGGGATTCTACCGCCTTACAAAGAGGAGAGAGAGAAGAGACGGGGAAGAAGAAGAAGAGGGAGAAGCAAATACCTGGTACCGTCGAGGTTAGAGGTAGTGGTGGTGCGAGGAGTGGATGTGCGCCGGGTTGAGAGGAAAATAGTGAGGAGGGACTTTAAGTGTTTCAAGTGTTTTAAGTAACACTTACCTGGGATGCGCCCTTGGTCTCTATGGCCGGAGTTCACTGCCTCGTGCAGTTTGTCTCAAATTTTTGGGCGCTAAGGGGATGCGACGCATCCACCCTGTTTTTGCATACCTGGATTTTTTTTCTTGATAAATACATACAAGACTTAACTCCTACAAAATAAAAAATTAAGGAACTCCTAAAAATATCAAGAATATAAAACGAACGGGAAAAATTAGTAAACTACGAAAAACAAAAGAAGATGCTTGGGTTGTCTCCCAATAAGCGCCTGATTTAACGTCGCGACACGACGCAACATATTTCTCAAGCATCGGACAAGTCCATCGAGGTCTTATGACGTGCAATGTCACCACTCCAATAATATTTTACTCTCTGCCCATTTACCAAGAATGTCGTACTGGAACTCGTATCACGCAATTCCACCACTCCATGAGGCTTCACACTAACCATTTCAAAAGGACCCGCCCATCGAGATTTAAGCTTTCCAGGGAAAGGCTTCAACCTCAAATTAAACAAGAGAACTTATTGACCTAGCTCAAACTCGCGATGTTTGATGTATTTATCATGCCACCTTTTGGTCTTTTCTTTATACAACTTGGCATTTTCGTACGCGTGCAATCGAAACTCATCAAGCTCATTGAGCTGTAGAAACCTCTTCTCTCCGGCTAAGTCCATATCCGTATTTAGCTTTTTAATTGCCTAATAGGCTTTATGTTCAAGCTCGACGGGCAAATGACACGCCTTCTCATAAACCAACTTATACGAAAATGTTCCAATGGGAGTCTTGTATGCAGTTCGATACGCCCATAATGCGTCGTCAAGCTTTACGGCCCAATCCTTCCTATTTTCACTCACCGTTTTCTCCAGAATTCGCTTCACCTCTCTGTTTGACATTTTCACTTGACCACTCGTTTGGGGATGATAGGCGGTGGCAACCTTGTGCTTAACTCCATACTTTGCTAGAACGTTGTTCAACAACTTGTTACAAAATTGAGTTCCTCCGTCACTTATCAGCACCCTTGGAGTCCTAAAGCGTGTGAATATGTGCTTTTTTACAAAGTTTACTGTCACGACCCGAAATTTCCACCTTCGGGACCGTGATGGCGCCTAACATTTCACTTGCTAGGCAAGCCAACGTTAGAATAAATTTTAGCCATTTTTAACAGTTCGGACGAAATGATAATAAATCAGTCAAACATCTGAAATAAATATGAAATAGAAATTTCCTACATTTCCAAAACCGGTAGTACAAGTCACAAGCTCTACGAAGTTTAGTAGAAAATCTCTAATTATGACTGTTCCAGAATAGAATCAAACAGTGCAAAGAAAATATCAGAAGGTGACTCTGAAACATGCGAACGCGACAACAGGTATACCTTGAGTCTCCACAACAATGCTCGGTCAACTAACAAGAATATCAATAACTCTGGGGGTACATGGATCTGCACAAAATGATGTGCATAAGCGTAGTATGAGTACACCACAGCGGTACCCAGTAAGTATCAAGCCTAACCTCAGTAGAGTAGTGACGAGGCCAGGTCAAGACACCTACCAGACTTATAAAGCTGTACAATATGTTACATGAAGCTGACAAGAAAAGAGTATCAATGTAAGGCCAATAATAGAAGGATTTTCAATACAAATCAACAATGAAAATAATGAGAACACGGATGACATCGAGCAAACAATCAAGCAATTGAGCAACCATACAGTCAGAGTACAAATAATATAAAAATGGCACGGCATCATCCTTCGTGCTTTTACTCTCGTCCTTACCATGAAATGATGAATAATTTAAACATGATTCAAGACAATTCCAACTTGAACATAGTAAAGCGTCAAATGAGTTATTAAATCAATTTAGGATTTAAATAAGGTAAAATAGTGGAGAGGTTGTGCAAATAGAATATCAATTGAGTTTAGTTTAGAAATATATGAGATCCAATATAATATTGTATTTATACAATTTAAGACATTCAATCAAATATTTAACGCGATAAATATGAGATTTATTAAAGTAAAACGTAATAATAATTTTTCACATAAATTACACGGCAATAAGATAATGAGGAAGTCGAGGTATCAATTAGACTAAAAATATAATCACCATTTAAATTATTAGATCTTCGAATAAAATATGAGTTTTATTTTTGAAAGACACACAAGTGGAACAACTTGAAAATTCTTTCGTTTATATCTGCTAAATTTTCAGCAACTTAACATATCACATAGAATGCATGACTCACACAAGAAGTCCATATTATTCCACCTTTAATATATTGACGGTTAATTAATTATGCTCAAAATATAATGAAGTGATTTAAGAAACCACAATAACCATCCTAGCATGGAATGCATCATGAGAATCACAATCAGAATTAACCTTAATATCACAATAATTTCATATTTGTTCATCTGTTGCATCGTATAACATGTTCCCATAATATAATCCTTCAATTAAATTCAGTTGTGGCGTGCAACCTGATCCATCAATATAAACTTAAGATAAAACACGTTGCGACGTGCAACCCGATCCCACAATATAATCTTTCAAATAAATTCTGTTGCAGCGTGCAACCTGATCTAACAATATAATCTTTCAAATAAATTCTGTTGCGGCGTGCAACCCGTTCCAACAATATAATCTTTCAAATAAATTCAGTTGCTGCGTGCAACCCGTTCCAATAATATAATCTTTCAAATAAATTCCGTTGCGACGTGCAACCTGATCCAACAATATAAATCATATATGTTGCGGCGTACAACCCGATCCTCAAGCAAGACCAATTAAGCAACCAAATTACAACCAACTACGGTATACCACAAAATCAAAAGGGATAACGAGGTTACACAAAGAAGTCACAACTAATGAAAAATGCTACACGATAGTTCACAAAATTAAATAGCAAGGAAGTGACAATCCATAAGCCAAGGCACAATTTATGAGCATCAATTGACAATTAAGGCATGTAGCAAGTAAAGCATGAATTCAACGAGTGATTACAATCAACAATTAGCATATAAGGGTGAACTTGACAACAAGGATGGAACTTGGGTTAACAATTTCAAGTAAAGCATGTACAAACAATTCTAACAACAAAAGATATAATCATGAAACGATATTTGCAATCAATTGTATAAAAGGAGCCTAACGGTCAAAAATGGTCAAATACCACATATAGGTCGTGTATCCACTCGTCACCTCGCGTACACGACATTCACATAACACGAATGACACAATCATCTCAAATCCTAAGGGGTGGTTTCCCTCACACAAAGTTAGAAAAGACACTTACCTTAACGAAGTTAGGCCGATATTCCAAAATGGCCTTCTCTCATGAAATGACCTCCGGATGGCTCAAATCTAGTCAAATTAATTACATAAAATAATTACAATTCATAGAAAATATTTCAGGATAATAATACGTCGATTTCCAATTTTATTCTAAAAGTCAACTCGAAACTCAACCTTGAGGCCCGCATCTCGAAACCCGACAGAAATTCACGAAATATGAAAACCCATTCCGATACGAGTTCAACCATACCAATTTTATTGGAATCATGAAATATAATGAAAATCGAGTAGGAAACACTTACCCCAATCCATTTGGGGGAAAAGGCCTCTCAAAATCGCCCAAGTATGAGTTCCCTAGCTCCAAAAATGTTGAAATGAGCTAAAAACAAATGCTAAATAAAAACCTATTTCCCGTCACTAAAAGTCTATTCCCCGTCACCAAAGGTCCGCACCAGAACATGCTTGCACCAACAGTTTAATATTTCACTAAAAAGGCTCTAACTCAATCATACGAACTCGGAATTCGATGATTCTTATTCTTATGAGTCAAAAATAATAATACGAACCTAATCATTCAATCGAAACTCAATTCAGAGCTCATTTGCTCAATATGATACCAAGTTCGCTCGTTAAACAAATTAACTCAGGTTTCGCGCTAAAAACTCAATCGCGACTTGATGAAATTAGACCAAACATTCGAGATCATTCCTATAATTCATTATCAAACTCCCGGAAGTCTCTAAATCAAATTTCGTTCTCTAGAACTAAAATGGACATTTGGATCATTACAAGTTTATGCTCAAAACACCAAACTCTTCCAAAACTCATCTGAGACAGCTTGTGGTTTATCAACCATAACTTTTTGTACCCAACTCCAACTGTCAAACGGTTTAAATTTATGAAAACTAGATACAAAGGGCTACAACTTTTATTTTTGGATCATTGCCAAATTCCTTATTGATTATGAGATATAAGCTTCCAAAGTCAGCCATGTGCAACAGATATTTCTGCGATGCACACTGCCAGGCAAAACAACTGGAGTACCAGGCTTCAGTTAATCGATTATAACTTTCTGTACAAATGTCAAAATGATGAATGATTTATATTTCTGGAAACTAAACTCAAATAGCTACAACTTTAATTTTCGATCATCTCCGAATTCCTTACATATTATGAGATATAAGCTTCCAAAGTTAGTCTTGTGTAGCAGAAATTTCTGCGATGCACACACCAAAAACCAGCAGTTAACAATGGCCTAGAAACCACTCCGAAACTCACCCGAGCCTCTCGGAACCCCGTCGGAACATACCACCAAGTCTCAAAACATATTATGGACTTAGTCGAGGCCTCAAATCATATCAAACAACACTAAAACATGAATCGCACCTCAATTCAAGTTTAATGAAAACTAACGAATTCCAAATTCTACATTCGATGCTGAAACCTATCAAATCAATCCGGAATGACCCCAAATTTTTCACACGAGTCCTAAATGACATAATGGAGCCGTTCCAATTTTCGGAATTGAATTTCGACCCCGATATCAATAAAGTCAACTCCGGTCAAACTTTCTAAAAATCTTCCATTTTTCAAATTTTGCCAAAATGCATCAAATTGTCCTATGGACTTACAAATTTAAATCTGAACATACGCCTAAGTCCTTAATCACCATACGAAGCTATTGACATTATCAAAATTCTATTCCGGAGTCGTTTACTCAAAAGTCAAACTCCGGTCAACTCTTTTCATTTAAATTTTAAAAATAAGAATTGTTCTTTCAATTTAGTTCCGAATCTTCCAGAAATCAAACTCGATCACACACGCAAGTCATAATATATATTACAAAGTTTCTTGGGGCCTTAAGTCACTGAACGTAATGTAAATTTTCAGAATGACAAGTCGGGTCGTTACATTTAGCACTACCTTTGCATCATTAGTAGGAAGAGCAATTGCCTTTACCCACTTAGACACATAGTAGACCGCCAACAAGATATATCTGTGACCATGGGAACGGTTCCATGAAATCAATCCTCCAAACCTCAGAGATCTCTACTGCCAGAATGTTTTTGCAAAGGCATCTCGTGCTTCTTCATGATTGTTCCGGTTCTTTGGCACCTGTCACACTGTTTAACTAAGGCGTGTGTATCCTTAAACAATTTTGTCCATTAAAAACTCGATTGCAATTATTTTTGAGCGGTTTTATCCCTACCGTGATGACCTCCATATGGAGAAGTGTGACAATCGTGCAAGATTGCATTCATCTCCTCCTCAGGAACACACTTTCGTGCTAACTGATATGCGCACTTCTGATACAGGAATGGTTCATCCCGCAAGTAGAGCCTCACATCATGTAGAAATCGTCTTCTATTATCAGGTGATAATTCTGTTAGCATCACCCCACTTGCAATAAAATTCACGTAGTCTGTATACCAAGGGGCTTCACTCGAGGTGATTGCCAATAACTGCTCATCCGAAATTGTTTCCTTAATCGAACCTCCCTCAGCCACATGGTTTCGATTTTCTAATCTGGACAAGTGATCAGCCACTTGATTCTCTGTTCCTTTTCGATCTCGAATTTCCAAGTCAAGTTCTTATAAAATGGGGACCCAACGAATCAGCCTCGACTTGGCGTCTCTATTTTCAAACAAATACCTTATAGAGGGATGATCGGTGTAGACGATTACTTTGGTTCCCACTAGATAAGATCTGAACTTGTCAAACGCCCACACCACTGCAAGCAATTCTATTTCAGTTACACTGTAGTTCATCTGGACTGGATTCAAAGTTTTGCTCGCGTAGTAAATGGAGCAAAAAAAATTCTCCATCTTTTACCCCAAAACAGCTCCTATTGCGACATCACTCATATCGCATATCAACTCAAATGGTTGCGCCCAGTCCGGGGCAATGATAATTGGCGCAGTCACCAATCTGTTTTTCAGCTCCTCAAATGCTCTCAGACAAGAATCATCAAATTTGAAGAGGATATCTTTCTCAAGAAGCCTGCACAGAGGAGAAGAAATTTTTGAAAAGTTTTTAATGAAACGACGATAAAAACCTACATGACCCAAAAAACTACGAATGCCCTTAACGGATGTTGGTGAGGGTAATTTTTCAATCACCTCCACATTTGCCTTGTCCACCTGCAAACCACTTTTGGACACCTTTTTCCCCAAGACTATACCTTCTTGTACCATGAAATGACATTTTTTCCAGTTTAGCACCAAGTTTGTCTCTTCACTCCTAGCAAGCACTTTATCAAGGTTCATTAAATAATTATCAAAAGAACACCCAAACACAGAAAAATCATCCATGAACACTTCCACAAATCTTTCAACCATGTCAGTAAAAATAGCCATCATATACCTTTGAAATGCGGCAGGTGCATTACAGAGACTAAATGGCATTCTCTTGAACGCATACGTGCCATAGGAACACGTAAATGTGGTCTTCTCTTGGTCCCCTGGGGCTATAGCAATCTGATTATAGCCTGAATAGCCATCCAGGAAATAATAGTATTCTTATCCACCTAATCTATCAAGCATTTGGTCAATAAAGGGGAGGGGAAGTGGTCCTTGCGGGTGGCATTGTTTAATTTTCGATAATCTATGCAAATTCTCCACCCTGCCACAATTCTTGTGGGAATAAAGTTATTATTTTCATTCACCACTACAGGAATTCCCCCCTTCTTAGGCACACATTGGATAGGGCTTACCCATTTGCTATTAGAGATTGGAAATACAATACCTGTATCGAGTCACTTAATCACTTCTTTTCTTACCACATCTTTCATGATTGGATTTAGGCGATGCTAGTTCTCTACACTTGGCTTGGGTCCGTCCTCCATATGGATTTTATGCATGCAAAAGGCTGGACTAATGCCTCTAATGTCAGACATCATCCACCCAATGGCTCGCTTGTGCTCATGCAACACTCTTAACAACTTTTCTTCCTGTAATTTAGACAAGTCAGAGGAAATAATAATAGGTAGAGTGTCAGAACAACCTAAATAAGCATATTGAAGTTGAGGGGGCAAGGGTTTAAGTTCTAATTTTGGAGCCTCTTCAATTGACGGCTTTGGTGGAGGACCACTCGGCCTATTTAAGGGCTCAAAGGGGTTTAATCCTTGCATGTAGATACATGATGCATCTAGTATATGCATCATCTTCTCAACCTCATCATCAATCTCCAAGCTATAGAACAACATGAGTGTTTTCTCTAGAGAATCGTCTAGATATACACTCTGATCTATCAGTTTCTCATCCACCTCCACAACAAATATCATAGAGCACTCCTCATAATGGCGAGGAAGTTGAATCGCCTTGTAGACATTGAAAACTGCTTTCTCGTTGTTAATCCTCAAAATCATCTTTCCCTCTCTTTAATAATCGCATCACCTGTAGCTAATAGAGGTCGTCCCAATATGATTGGAACTTGTTCATCAGCCTTATAATCTAGGATAATGAAGTCCGCTGCAATATCACAGTGGTTGGTCTTGGAGCTCCCAGACCCAATTGCTTGAACAAGGACAATGGCATCAGATTTATGCTCTCCCCCAAATCACAAATAGCACGGCCCACATCAATTGTCACGACCAAAATTCACCTATAAGTCGTGATGGCGCCCAACATCCCAGCTAGGCAAGCCAACTAATGATTTAAACATATATTCATTTCTTTAAAAATTATCCGAGTAATAAAACTCGGAGTACTTGCAAAAAATTAAGACAATGTGAAAAATAAGATAAATTAAAACCCAAGTAAAATAATTAAATCCAAAAATTCTACTAGTGTGTGTGTCAAGACCCGGTGTCACGAGTATATGATCATCTAGTAGATTATACAAAATTCTAAATATTATCTGAAATAAAATAGACATAATACAAATACAAGAAGAGGCACTAGTTGCTGCAAAATAGCTCAGAAAGGCAGCTCACCACTAAGCCTCTAGATAACGTGGGTGCGCTCCGATAGGTCCTCTGATAGTACATGTCTCAGGTCCTGTACAAAAAGTGCAGCAAGCGTAGTATGAGTACGTAAACAACGTGTACCCAGTAAGTATCAAGCCTAATCTCGAAGAATTAGTGACGAGAGGTCGACTTTGACACTCACTATGGGTCAATAATATTACAATAGAATATAATGAATTAAACATGATTTTTAGATGAACAACAATAATTTTTATCAATTAACTTCACAAGCAACAATAAAAATATCAAGGTATCTTGTAATTATTATTATTAGGCACGATTTCTGTCGAGGTTGTACAGCCCGATCCAGAGTGTCGTGTACACTATCGAGGGACGTTCGACACGATTCATATATGCATCTATACTGCCGAGGCATTCGGCCCGCTCCACAAGAAAAGATGACATTTTCTTATGAACCTCCGGAATGAGAAGTTATTATAATATTAACATGTAGGATGTTCAATCTCTATTAACAATTTAATAATTTACATAAAATTTCAAGTATATGAAGTTTCAATCTTTTATTATTTCCTCAAATAATTTGCAATATAATTTCAGTAATTTAATTAAATAAAAGGAGTAATTATCATAAGTAATTCATGATTTGAGTCCTAAACTACCCGGACATTAACATAATTAGTAGCTACGTACGGACTCTCGTCACCTCGTGCGTACGTAGCCCCCACTATTAGCAGCAATTATTAATATGAATCACCTATGGGTTAAATTCCTTCTTACAAGGTTAGGCAAGAGACTTACCTTGTCTCAAAGCCCACTTCCGATCACAATGTCGCGAAAAATCTCAATTCGGTGCCGAAAAAGCCGAAACTATCCAAAAGTTATATAAAATAATTAATACATGCTCAATAATTCGAAATTAGACTATGAAATAAATTACCCTATCCAAAAATGGTAAATTCCTAAAATTCACCTCGGGCCCACGTGCTCGGATTCCGGAATTCTTTAGAGAAAATCGTTACCCATAATCTCAAAAACTCAAATATACAATTTCCATCCAATTCCATAACCATTTTCGTGGTTAAAATCTCTTTTTTATACAAATCTAGGTTTTTCCTCTAACCCTTTATTTTCATGATTTACAAGTTATAATCTACCCATAATCTATGTATTTAACTCAAAGTGTGTAGAATTAACTTACCTTCAAGTTGCTAGTTGAAATCCCCTCTCAAAAAACTCCAAAATCGCCAAACAAATGGAGGAAATACGGGCTAAAAATGACTGAGCCTCGTCCCCTTTTAAGGTTCTTCCCAGGCAGTATTCCCGCATTTGCGGTGCTTGGGCCGCATTTGCGGCGTCGCTTCTGCGGACCATGGTCTGCTTCTGCGGAAGAACCCAAGGCTGGCCAGGCTCGCTTCTGCGGATGAAGACCCGCTTCTGCGCCAAGTCTATCGTTCCTGTGGCTCAAGCCGCTTCTGCGACTCATCTCTCGCACCTGTGGCTGGCCAAGTGCAGGTGCGATTTTGACAACAGCTGATAGCTTCAGCTTTGGCTCCCAATTTCCAACTTGGTCCGAGCCTCATCCGATTAACCCCTGAGGCCCCCGGGGCCTTGCTCGAACATACCAACAAGTATGAAATCATAAAACGGACTTGCTCGAACCCTCAGAATGTGTAAAACAACATCAAAACTAAGAATCATACCTCAAACCAAATTGATTCAACTTAGAAATTTCAAATTCTTCAAACTTACTCCGAACACCCCCGAAACATACTTAAACTACTCGGAATGACACCAAATTTTGCGTGCAAGTCTTAAATCACCACACTGAACTATTCTCAGGCTCGGAATTCCAAACGGACTTCAATTACTCCAAAACCTACTCCAAACCAAATTTAAAGAACATTAAACCTTCAAATAGTTAATTTTTACTATTAAGCTCTGAAACGCTCCCGGGTTGTCCAAAACTCGATTCGAATATACGCCCAAGTCGAAAATCATCATACGAACCTATTGGAACTGTCAAATCCCGATTCCAGGTTCGTTTTTTCAAAATAATGACCTAAGTCCAACTTGGGCTTTTTAAAACCAAATTAAAGAACTAAGTGTTCCGATTTCAACCCGAACACTTCCAAATCACGAATCGACCATCCCCGCAAGTCATAAATTAATAAAAGCACATACGAGGAGTTTTATTTAGGAGAACGGGATTCTAAAAGTCAAAATAACCAGTTGGGTCATTACATCAATATTACCAATCCGCACAGGGATGGTGAAGCTTCCAGGGTCCTTAAGCTTTTAAGGAAGCTTGTTTTGGACCCTCGAAGTGCACTCCTCAGTAAGTGCGACTGTCTCGAATTCAGTCAATCTCCTCTTGTGAGCCACTATATCTTTGATGTACTTAGCATATTTTGGAATTTCACGGAGTACATCCGCCAATGGAATATTTAATTGAACCTGGCTCAACATAGAGAGGAATTTGTTAAACGTGCGATCATCATTCTTCTTTTGTAACCTTTGGGGGAAAGGTTGTGGTGGCCTTGCAGCACTTACTGGCTCTGAACTTGCATCATCTTTCTTTGACTCGGGTGTTGCCTTAGGAATCAACTCCCCCTCAGGTGTAGGCTTATCTCTTCTCTTCTTTGGCATTTCTTCCAATTCCCTCCCATTTTTGAGTGTGACTGCATTAACCTGAGGGTTCTTCTCTGTATCACTGGGAAGAGTGCCCACATGCCTGGTATTTTGATTTGATGCTAACTGCCCAACTTGCCTTTCAAGATTTCTGAAATCGGTCCTGAGTTGTTGATTATCAAGTAACAACTTCTTTAACGGGTCATTTATACTCTCCTCAACTTGTTGGGGTGGCTTCTGAGATTGACTGTAATTTTCTTGGGGTCTATACTGATTCTGAGTCACCTAATTTCCACCCCAGGAGAAGTTAGGGTGATTCTTCTAATTTGGGTTATAAGTGTTCCCATATTATGCATGCTGCTGATTCATCGGACCCCTACTCCGTTGCCCCACATAATAGATGGATTCAGGATTCGTGGGACATATGTCACTCGTGTGACCTTCACCATATAACTCACAGGAACTCGACATATGTTACACATGTTGCATTTGTTGCGTTTGGTGCATTGTCATTCTATTCATCAGATTTTCTAATTTCGCTATATCTGCTCTTATGGCTAAGAAATCATCAAGCTCAATTACACCTGCTTCTTTCTGTTTAGGTGCTCTTCATGATTCCCCATCTCCTTGCCAATTATTATCATTAGCAGTGAAATTGTTTAGCAGTATTTGGATTTCACTATACGGCCTTGCCATGCAACTACCCCACAAGCTGAATCAAGATTCATCTTTGATGTCTCGTCTAACCCATCAACGAAAGTGTGACCCAATACCTCATCAGTATGACAATGATGTGGGCAGTCTCTGAGTAGCTTCTTGTATCTTTCCCAAGCTTGATGAAGAGTTTCACCATCCCGTTGTTGGAACCCAAGAATCTGGCTCCTTAGCGACTTTGTCTTTTTAGTAGGAAAAAACTTGATTAAGAATTTTTATGATAGAATATCCCAAGTGTGGATCGAGTTTGATGGCTCCTTTTGCAACCATTCTTTGGCTTCCCCTAGCAGTGAAAAGGGGAATAATGTTAGCCTGACGTAATCCTTGGAAACGTTCGGATAATTGTAAGTATCGGTAATTTCCAGGAAGTTATGAATATGTTGTTGCGGATCTTCATGAGATAAACCCATGTACTTCCATGTGGACTGTATCAACCGGACCATGTACTGTTTGAGTTCAAAATGACCCATGATATCAGGCTTCACAATAGCCTGAGTCATATTCGCAAGATTGGGCCTTGTGGCTTCTATCATTGGCCGCTCCTCATTACCTGCCATCTCTAGTGGTTGTGGTTGAACTACAATGTCCAACTCTCTTTCTATTCTAGTTCTAGCTTCGAATTCCCTCCTCAACCAGTAAAGTGTTCGTTCAATTTTCGGATCAAGAGGAAGGAGGTTGTTTGCATTTCTAGTCCTCCGCATTCAATAGAAGAGCTTACGTTAACATAAATAAGGCAAACTGAAAATTAAAACTTGAACAAATAACTAATAAAAGCTTAACTCACACAACTAGCTAATTTCTAAGTCCCCGGCAACAACGCCAAAAACTTATTGCGACCAAACACACACACAAGTATACGTGGTCGTCAAGTAATAAAGTAGTGAGCAGTATATCGTTTCCACAGAGACTTATGATTAACTTTTGACTGATTCAAACTTAAACAAATTATTTATTCAAGAGATTTTTTCTCAAAATGAGTAGTCAATTAATCAATAACCAAAGAAAATATCAAATAGTTAATTAAACTAGAGATCGACTAAAATACGTAGGCAATTGCGGATAACAATCAATAGAAGAGGATATTCTAGGGTCATAGGCTAACTAACAATCTTTTTGCGTTCTAGGCTTAAACTGACTAATTGCTTTATCTGGTTTGTTGATTGACAGGGTTAATCTTGCTCGTAAGAATCTGTCGATTTCTTACTCGCCTATTCAAGTTAACTTAATGTTTATATGTCTACGGAATTAAGACTAACAAGAACGCATTTACACTTCATGTGTTTCCAACCAAGCAAGACAATTAGGTATATTTCTATCCTAATTGTGAATTCGTTCCCCGATGTCTGGGTTTAAGAACTTGCTCTATTTAATCCTATATGCAATCTAAAATTCCCACTTTCGAGTTCAACTCTATATTCGTAGATAGTATTCCACTGTTAGCTACGCATAAAAAAAAATTAAAAACAGAATTAAATAAATAACCCAATATGATTAAATCAAACTCGTCAATTCAAACATCAAACGTCAACATTCATGTAGCACCCATGACCCCCAGAACTAACGAGTTTAGCCACGCATGTTCATGGTAGCAATATCAAGTATTTCCCAAGAATATATAAAAATCAATAAAAGAAGGAATAAGTAAGAACTCAAGATGAATTCCTTAGTTTCCAAACTTTGTGGTGGCTTTTCTCTGCTTCCCCGTGTGTTAAAGAGTCATTTTTGGCTTATATATTGCGTACAAAAGTCGTGGGCCAAAGTTTTCCTTTTCCTATTCCATCTCAGCTTCAAGGATTGATGTTGGCGTGGATGCTTCGCATCCGCCTTAGCTTCAGCTTCTCAGCATTGCATGCTGGGGTGGATGCTTCGCATCCACCCTCTGTTCCTTCATCTCTATTGTGCCCAGGTGTGGATGCTAAGGCGGATGCCTTAGCCCGACTTCACTTCTAAGGGTACACCAAATACACTTTTTCCTAGGTTGGATGCGACTCATCCACCCTCTTCTTCTATAGCTGGAGCACCTTTTCTTCATTTTTTTGCACTCCAAACACCCTAAATCATCACACAACTCAATTAGTCATAAGACCAATAATGAACACATGTTGGGCATTTTAAAAATCAAATAGCACCAAAAAGCGGTTAAAACATGAGTAAAGTAACATTATAACATATAGAAATATGCCCAACATCAATAGACGGTGATGAAGCCAGGAAATTCAATAAGGGTTTTCAGATTTTTAATACCCTTTGCTAGTGGGCTATGCAACAATGTTCAAAATCTATTTTTAATCAATAACACGTAATGTTTTATCTTATCATAATATAATTTTTCAGCGAAAACGTTCAGTTGATCACCACCCTTGATCATATATTGCTTCGCCCCTGAATGTAGAGTTTCATTCAGCCACTTCTTTATATTGTCCTCTCTACTATTCATGAGTCCAATCACTTGATAAATAAATAAATAAATAAATAAAACAGTATGTACACTTGACATTGCAAATGGTAATAAAGAGAAAAAAAGGGGGTAAACTACGAAAACACTTTGGAGGTCCATAAATAGATTCACATCCGTCTCAATTATATGATCATTGTTATGAAATATAGCTCAAAGTAAAAATATAGAACAAGGAAAAATAAGCTAAGAGATATAGAGATAAAGAGAGGAGAGATTCTTATTTCAAGAATTACTATTGCAAAATATGTCATTGAACATGTCATTAAGCATTTGAGAGGAAGATCATGGAGGAGGTTATGGAGTTACAATCATAACTCCATAATTATTAGAGTATTGGGAGTTATGGAGATAATGGAGAAGAGTAGACATCCACCATAATTTAATTTTCTTATAACACTCCCCCTTGGATGCCCATAGATAATGTGCCTGGTTAAAACCTTATCAGGAAAAAACCTTATGGGAAAAAAAATCTCAGTGAAGGAAAAAGAGTACACATGTTTAGAAATACGCCTTTTGGTTGCCTCGTTAAAAACCTTACAAGGAAAACCATGTGGAAAAAAAACTTGTAAGGGAACAAGAGTATAACACGTATTAACCCCCCCTGATAATAGCATCAATTCATATCCCTAAGCCTTCGCATCCCAATCTTGTACACTAGTTTCTTGAAGGTTGATGTCGGTAGAGATTTGGTGAACAAATCAGCCATATTATTACTTGAACAAATTAGTTGCACATTGATATCGCCATTCTTTTGAAGATCATGTGTGAAAAATAACTTTGGTGAAATGTGTCTTGTCCTATCTCCTTTTATGAATCCTCCCTTCAATTGGGCTATGCATGTTGCATTGTGTTCATATAAAATTATGGGTAGTTTGTCATACTTCAAACTGCATTTGTCTCGAATAAGATGTATTATAGACCTCAACCATACACATTCTCGACTTGTTTCATGAATAGCAATTATCTCAGCATGATTAGATGAATTACCACGATTAATTGCTTAGTCGATCGCCAAGATATGGCAGTGCCTCCACATGTAAACACATATCATGTTTGAGATCGAGCCTTGTGTGGGTCAGATAAATATCCAGCATCGGCATAACCAACAAGATCGAGATTACAATCATTGCCATAAAATAAGCCCATATCGGTAGTCCCTTTTAGATACCGCAATATGTGTTTGATTCCATTCCAATGTCTCCTTGTAGGAGCATAGCTATATCTTGCTAAGACATTAACTGAAAAAGTTATGTCAGACCTTGTAATGCAAGAAAGATATATTAGTGCACCAATTGCACTAAGATATGGTATTTCGGAACCAAGAAGCTCTTCATTATTTTCATGAGGTCGGAATAGATCTTTATTTATATCGAGTGATCTCACAACCATCAGGATACTCAATGGTTGTGCTTTATCCATATAGAATCGCTTTAAAATATTTTTAGTGTATGCTGATTGATGGACAAAAATTCCATCTTTCATATACTCAATTTATAGACCAAGATAAAATTTTGTCTTTCCAAGATCTTTCATTTCAAATTCTTTCTTTAAATAGTCTACTGCTTTAGAAAGCTCCCCAGGAGTTCCAATGATATTTAAATCATCAACATACACGTCGATTATAACAAATTTAGATCCAAATCTTTTTATAAAGACACAAGGACAAATTGAATCATTCTTGAACCATTCTTTCAACAGGTACTCACTCAGGCGATTATACCACATGCGCCCTGATTGTTTTAATCCGTATAAGGATTTTTGAAGGTTTATTTAATAAATTTCTTGGAAACCTTAATATGCTTCAGAACAATTTAAATCCTTCAATTATTTTCATTATACGCATATCAAGTTTTTCATGTATTGCCAGATTAAAACCTGAAATGATTACATCCACCACAGGAGAATATGTCTCTATATAATTGATGCCGGAATATTTACAAATCTTCTTGAGACACAAGTCATCTTTATGTCTATCCACTTGACCTTTTTATTTTGCACAAGAACATATTTATATCTCCGCTAGCTTTATACTTTCAGGTGTTGGTACTATCCATCCAACTTTATATTTTTCAGGTGAAATCAATTTTCATTGCATATTTTTCATTTGGCCAATCATTTATCTGTCCAAATTTCATGACAAATTTGAGCTCAAGATCCTCTTCAATATTAATAATATTGAGCGCTACATTATATTAGCAATATCGTGGATGATCATTTTATATCGGTTCTATTATTACCCAATAAAAACATAACTGTAATGACCTAGTTCCCCTAAATAAAATTCCTCGTATGTGATTTTATTAATTTATGACTTGCGGGGATGGTCGGTTCGGGATTTGAAAGTGTTCGGGTTGAAATCGGAACACTTAGTTTTTTAATTTGGCTTAAAAATCCCAAGTTGGACTTCGGTCAACATTTTGAGAAAACGACCCCGAAATTAGGATTTGACGGTTCCAATAGGTTCATATGATGATTTTGGACTTGGGCGTATGTTCGAATCTAGTTTTGGATAACCCGGGAGTGTTTCAGAGTTTAATTGTAAAAATCAACTATTTGAAGGTTTAATGTTCTTTAAATTTGGTTTGGAGTAGGTTTTGGAGTAATTGAAGTCCTTTTGGAATTCCGAGCCTGAGAATAGCTCCGTGTGGTGATTTAATACTCACGCAAAATTTGGTGTCATTCCGAGTAGTTTAAGTATGTTTTGGCGCGTTCGAAGTAAGTTTGAAGAATTTGAAATTTCTAAGTTGAATCAATTTGGTTTGAGGTATGATTCTTAGTTTTGATGTTGTTTTACACATTCCGAGGGTTCGAGCAAGTCCGTTTTATGATTTCAAACTTGTTGGTATGTTCGGGCGGGGCCTCGGGGGTTAATCGGACGAGGTTCGGACCAAGTTGGAAATTGGGAGCCAAAGCTAAAGATCCCAGCTGCTGTCAAAATCGCACCTGTGCTTGGCCAGTCGCAGATGCAAGAGATGAGTCGCAGAAGCGGCTTGAGCCACAGGAGCAGCAAATTTGGCGCAGAAGCGGGTCTTCGTCCGCAGAAGCGAGCCTGGATAGCCTTGGGTTCTCCCGCAGAAGTAGACAGTGGTCCATAGAAGCGACGCCGCAAACGCGGCCCAGGCACCGCAGATGCGGAAATACTGTCTGGGCAGAACCTTAAAAAAGGACGAGGCTCAGTCATTTTTATCCCGTATTTCCTCTATTTTTGGGCGATTTTGGAGCTTTTTGAGAGGGGATTTTAACTAGTAACTTGAAGGTAAGTTAATTCTACACACTTTGAATTAAATACATAGATTATGGGTAGATTATAACCTGTAAATTATGGAAATCAAGGGTTAGAGGAAAAATCTAGATTTGTATAAAAATGAGATTTTAACCACGAAAATGGTTATGGAATTGGATGGAAATTGTGTATTTGAGTTCTTGAGATTATGGGTAACGATTTCCTCTGAAAATATTCAGAATCCGGGCACGTGGCCCCGGGGTGAATTTTAGGAATTTACCATTTTTAGATAGGGTAATTTATTTAATAGTCTAATTTTGAATTATTTAGCATGTATTAATTATTTTATATAACCTTTGGATAGTTTCGGATTTTTCGGCAGCAAATTGAGATTTTTCGCGACATTGTGATCGGGAAGTGATCTTTTAGACAAGGTAAGTCTCTTGCCTAACCTTGTAAGAGGGAATTTACCCCATAAGTGATTCATATTAATAATTGCTGCTAATTGTGGGGATACGTACGCACGAGGTGACGAGAGTCCGTGCGTATCTACTGGTATTTTCATACATGCGGAAATGGACTCGTAGGAGCGATGGTCACACCGTAGAACCATCACATGATTCTAACACACGGTACATACCTTTACATAACTCCGTTGAAATGCGTGACCCCATCCAAACACCGGTCCATATTATATACTTCGAGTCACCCTGCTCAGAATCAATAACCACGGAGAGGCAAATGACACAATGCCACACAAAAACCGAAAGAAGATAACCAATACGCAATCGATCATGCAATACCCAAATACTCATCTCGCTCGAATTCCGCCATAAGGCCCCCAATAGAACCGCACCATGTGTACATAACCAATAAAACACAACTCCTCGTAGCATAAAAGAGTAAGTCACAGATCATTTCATGAATAAGCTTAACATCAACTGAATGGAACATCCCTCAACAATAGCAGTATGGAGCCAACCAATCCAACTCGGTGTAGAATACGCATCCTAATTGGGCCTACCAATGGACCCCCAAATCAACTATGGTTACCCACAAATAGATAAATAACCCTCCAACAATCCACAATAACTGAAATCATAATACATACTATCATCTGGCTGGCTTCAGCCACTACTTCACAGTCCACAACCATGAAACAATATGCTCCTAAAAACTCCCAGTCTTCAAATCCTTAGAACACACAAATCACCATTTCTGATCCAATCTCCACCTCCCGAATGACTATCACATCCTTAATGCACGATCATCCCACTCGGAATATTTTCATAATCCTTTCGTGCTGCATAGCAATAATTTGAATATCAGCAGTCTACCAACCAGGTGAGTACCGCAATACTAATGACATCGAAACACAATGCGCTTTTTGAAATGCGCACCCTTCTCAGGGTTTACCAAGCAGTTATAACATTCATCTAAATATCTGAAGTTAACCATGTTGTCCAAAATTTGGGACCTTCCCTTCAAGACTGAACTGCCACCTCGTATATGTAGATTTTAATCCCGCACAACACACCGCATCTATCATACCATCATGTGACAAGCACAAGAGTCTCATTATCAACTTTGAGTCACTAACAATTTACATACCCTATTAGTTAGAAACCTTTCTCTTGCTTCTTTCCAGGAGGAAATCACAATACACAACACGTTCCCCACACCGGTAGAAAAGTATGTGGCTCAAACCATGGTAGAAACCATCAAGAATACTTTGGAATCCATTTTCACATAATCAAGCCATCAGAACTGAATCTCTCTAACTCAACCAAGCCACGCAGGTCACCAAACCCAAGAATATTGCCACCAAAATATCTGTATAAGTCTTACCACATCGTAATTACCCAAAAGACCGATCCTACCATTACCATACTGGTCCAGTCTACTACCCAGTTGTCCTATTTCTCCGAGTCCCTTCCGAATTGCCTTCAAATTGATACTTCTCTTTGCTGGAACACCACAATCCTTAACCAAAATTCACCACACAAGAGACCCTAGTATAAAACCACAACGCCCTAAGGCCCATAAGCCGCTGAATTCCCCTTTAAGTACCCCAAAAGTATCGCAACCGAGACATCCACTCTGAACGACCTTATGTGAATTTAAAATTACTCCTCTTCCCTTTTCTTATACTAAAATGTAGGATCCATAGTTATACAGAATTACCGCAACTCTCGACACCATCCAATGTAACTCTTAGTTTCTAGCCTATATATACCAGCTAGAAAAAGCAAACATTTAATCTGGCCGGCTATTTGTGTAACAATCCCTAGGCCACATTCTTTTGTCATTCTCCAACACTTTCATCAAGTCCTTGAGAGCTTGTGAGGGGTCTGGTCTAGGGGTTTCCAATATCAACTAAGGTGAGTTTTAATTCTAGTTTTGTTTATTTTATGGCTATTTATATTTAGCACCATTATTAATGGTGAAACCACCTTGGATTTCTAGGCTTCACCAAAATCTCAAGAATCTTTCACGAAGAGATTTTTTAGGGTTCGACTTCAAAGATAAGCTCCATCACTTGAAGTTTATTTATGAGGTATAAATGAGTTGTTGAATGTATTTAGAGTATTGAGAATGGTTCGGTGAGGGGATAAATGAAACCCAAGATATCATTAAGGTTGGTTATAAGGGAAGACAATGAAAAGTAACTTTTGAGATTTTATTTCATATTTTGATGAACAAAATATCTTCTAGAGTTAATAAATACTACAAATGGAATACATGAGGATAGATTGAGTGATAGGTTTAAGTTTAGGCTTCAATGATGACAATATTATTCACATCTTGAAAATTCCCAATCGCTACATATAAATCTTGAATCCCTTAGAACCATTCTCGAGAGTCATCCACTTTGGTCAAATCTAAACTGCACCGCCCCAAATGGACTGAAAGACACGTGCCCCACTAGCACAACAACACCCAAAGAAGTAATCCTGCCTTACTATCACCGATCAAATTCATACTCTGTGTACACAACATCATTCACAAATAACAATTCACTCATCCCACAATTTTCATATACTCATAAAGCGCAATATAACCCATATCCAAAAATTTCCTTACTCGAGTCATTCTCGAACTCCACCTATGCAAGTCATCACTGATTCCCAAGTAAACCTCAGACCAAAACAAAAGAATTGACACATATCCATGAATTAAATTATCAATAGCAGACTCGCCCACTTGGCTCAAAGCCATAAATCAAAACATTCAATTACTCACAATACCCATACTCTATTACTGCCATAATACTGCAGTCAGTTCAGTGAAAATTCTTCTCAAGCTCATGTAACACCAACCATAAAAGACCTCGATCATCCTCTAAGCTCGCATTTATTCTCTTGACAGTCAAGTCAACTTTCTCAACCAGATTCAAATTCAAATCACAACACATACACCCCACTAGAAGAAAAGAAACTCTCCACTCATATTATTAGGAACATACCCGCGTAGATTACTCCGCAGGGGATATTTCACCCGCTTAGCCTCAAATTGGCATCTTGTTATACCCTTCCACAGTCACAATTACTATGCAATTACTTAATCTTTCCGAGTCCAAACTCATTAACAAGACATGAGAATTTAATTTGTCCCAAAATTTAACAACATGAAAGATCCTTCAAAACATTCACACTCGAAATTGTACGTCACATTAAAACAAAAATCAAGCACCCAATGGCCTTCTTTCACATTTCAAGGAAACACTTCTCGTCACATTCAAATCGTCTTAACACTTTCCGCAATTACATCATACCCATCACAAAGCCATTCCATCACTCATCGCTCCACAAATTCTACTCGTAGGGACATTACCGGACATATGAGTCCAAATGTACAAGTTACAACTGAAGCTACCGAGCTTAAGCTACAGTCTAACCATGGCCTCAAGTCCTCCAGATTGGCCCATCACCAAAACACATAATACACATCTCGAACCTCGTTCATAGAATCACAAGCCGGCGATGCACAACTGATACCGAGCTCTCATGTGCACATACGAATGCGTGGAAGGAATTCAAAGAGTTATGTTTCAAGCTGAATCAATTTCACATGATAAGGAAAGAAAGATGGGAAGTATATATCCTAAATGCCCTATAGCCTCTTGAAGATAGGTATGGACGTCATTATACCGATCCTCAAGACTCTACTTGACATTTGCTCATGACTTGTAGAACTTATGAACCTAGAGCTCTAATACCACCTTGTCACGACCCTAAATCTAACTAGTCGTGATGACACCTAACCCAACCCGCTAGGTAAGCCAACTTTCACTTATCTAATTCCAATAACAATTATTAAAGCAATTTAAGTAAATAAAGATCTTAATCTTATACATTCCCCAAGAACTGGTAGTACAAATAATGAGCTTCTAAGAATAGAGTATACAATTCTAGTATGAAGTAAATACATCATCTGTTTGAAAAGTACATAAACAGAGTTTTATGAATCTAAGGCTACCATGAACAAGAGGAAGCTACAATCAGAACGCAGGTACATCTTCAGATCCAGCTCCCACGAACACAGCAACATCAGCAGCCACAATCTGCACGCAAGGTGCAGAAGTGTAGTATGAGTACAACCGACTGCATGTACTCAATAAGTAACAAACCTAACCTTAGGTTGAAAGTAGTGACGAGCTTGTACCAAGGTCGGGTCCAACACAATTACCAACAACTGTTCATAACTACGTAAAGCAAATAATACAAGAAGTAGCTCAAGGGTAAGATGCTCAGCAAAATCATGATTTTCGAAAATAGTTCTACCTTTTCAAGTACATTAGTGAAAACTCAAATCGTTTACCGAAGTTGTCAAAAATATGAATAAGTTTGAAAATAATAATTTTCCCAAAAATCCTTTCAATAATAATAAATAAGATGTTTCATTTTTTTTTCAAATAACTAGTGTAAAACAAATGCATCACTATGCCCATCTGTCAACATGTGTGAGAAATAATGAATGATGTAATACCGTACAGCATGAGGAAAATACATCTCGATGCATGTATGTCATGTGTGCATTTCAATGCAATGTATCTCATAGATGAACTTACATACTCGCACTCTCAAAGTACTCAATCTCACTTTCTCACACATTCCACTCATCATGCTCAATCACTCGGTACTGTATATGGCCAATCCATCTAGGGAAGATCCATCCCCGAATATACACATCAACTAATCATCAGTCACCCAGTACCGAGTAGGGCCAATCCAGCCCGTGGAGAAGATCCATCTCCAGGTATATAACGCTTCGGACAAGATCCATGTTCAGGGAAGATCCATCCCTCAATAATATCAATCGCGCTCACTGGGGGTGTGCAGACTACGGAGGGGCTCCTACAGCCCAAGCACTATAATCCGCACGGACAACTCACGTGCCATAATATCAATATCTGGATGCTGCAGGCGGGCAGCCCCGATCCACATAATAATAATATATATAAAGCCAATATGGCCTGCGGCAGGCGGGCAACCCCGATCCACATAATAATGTCCTCACAGTCTGGCTCTCTGCCTCCCCCAGTCATCAATCTCTCCAGTCTCTCTCTCATGGGCTCACAATGTCATGAACATAGCACGAAAATGCTGATATGATGTATCAATAAATAACAACAGAGACTGAAATATGATATTATATGCAATAAAATGAATATGACTGAGTATAAATTTTCAATTTAAAACAAATAATTCACAGCAATATGACCTATGTGGGTCCCAATATTACTGGCACATAGCCTCAACATGATTTTTAATATGATTCTCAACTAAATTTCTTCAACATATAAAAATGCATAGAAAATGCCAAGATTGTTTGACTACAAAAGACCACGGAAATAATTACATCACAATTTCTATGGTGCACGCCCACACGCCCGTCACCTAGCATGTGCGTCACCTCCCAACAATTCACATAATACATATATTCAGGATTCATACCCTCAGCTCCAAGATTAAAAGAGTTACTTACCTCGAATAAGATGAATCCAATGCCGAGCAAGCTAACCAATGCTCGAGAAATCCCATTCTGCGCGTATCGACTCATGAACGGCTCGAATCTAGCCAGAATAAATTTGATTCAGTCCACACAATTTATAGGAATTAATTTCATAACAAAATACCAATATTTTCCCACAAAATCCGAAATTAAATTACACTCCAAAAATCGGCTCGGAATCCGACAAAATTCATAAAATCCGACAACCCATCTAATTACAAGTTCAACCGTACTAATTTCACTCAAATCCGACTCTGAATCGGTATTCTAATCTCGAAAATTTATTTTATGAAATTGTAAAAAATTCTTCCGATTTCTCTCGAAAAATAAATATTCTAACTCCGAAAACGAAGATTAATTCATGGAATATAATCACAAGGGAGTCAAGAACACATACCCAAAGTTGTGTGAAAAAATTCCTCTCCAAAATCGCCCAAACCGAGCTCCAAAATCCGAAAATGGTAAAAAATAGCGAAACCCCTAACTTAAAGGGTTCTACCCAGCACCTTCGCAGATATTGTCAAGAGGTCGCACCTGCGACCCCCGCTTCTGCGGAAAAGTGGGCGCATTTGAGTATGCAATATGCAACCAAATTGATCTGAACCTTGTCTGAAACTCACTCGAGGCCCCCGGGACCTCAACCAAATATACCAACAAGTACCATAACATAATACGGACCTACTCGAGGCCTCAAATCACACCTAACAACATCGAAACAACGAATCACACCTCAAATCAAAATCTATGAACTTTAAACTTTCAAATTCTATATCTTGTTCCGGAACACATCAAATCAATCCTGAATGACTTTAAATTTTGTACACAAGTCACATTTCACATTACGGACCTATTCCAATTTCCAGAATTGGATTCCGACCCCGATATCAAAAAGTCAACCCCCCAGTCAAACTTCCCAAAAATTCGACTTTCGTCATTTCAAGCCTAATTCCACTACGGACCTCCAAAGAAAAAATTCTAGGCCCGCTCTTAAGTCCAAAATCACCATACGGAGCTATTGAAATTATCAAAACTCCATTCCGGGATCGTTTACGCATAAGTTGACATTCAGTCACTATTTTAACTTAAGCTTTAAATCTTGGAACTATGTGTTCCAATTCATTCCAAAACCTCACCGGACCCAAACCAATTAATCTGGTAAGTCATAAAATAATTGTAAAGCATAAATTGAGCAGTAAATAAGGAAACGGGACTGTAATACTCAAAACGATCGGTCGAGTCGTTATATTTTTTTTGAGACTTACTACAATATTAATGTCATGGACAATTTTACCCATATGGATAGTAAAAAATTAGCTCTTCCGGAGCTCATAATTGATTTTATACTATAAGATCTTTTGTCACACCATCCATATGGTGAATATCTCTTTTACGGATAAAATCATATAATAATAATTGTCAAGGTAAATCATCATAAGCAAAATCATTTCTTACTTTAATTTTGCCCTTAATAACTTTTATAAAGCATGCCAAAGTATTTTTGGCGTATCACATGTACGCGATCATTGACATATTCATGTAACCACACAATAATATTTATTATCTTTATTTCACTCAAACCTCCCTTAGAGGTGAGTTGTGAGTTGTGTGGTATTAATCCAATCATGCATTGCATGTCTTTATTCATTACTTTTATCACATATTGCCACATTCACCTTCATGAATGGGTCTGCATTCTCAATGTTTATCACAAGTCATATTTTCTTCACATAATGGAGTATAATCATAGCGATGTGCTTTATTATTTTTTTCATACCAATTTGATGGTAAACATTGCCTTCACCTTTTGAAGGATATATTTTGAGAACTATTTGTAACGATCTGGAAGGTCATTTTGAGTATTACAACCCTGTTTCCCATTTACTGCTCAAGTTATGCTTTACAGTTATTTTATGACTTACTGGATTAATTGGTTCAGGTCCGGTGAGGTTTTGGAATGAATTAGAATACTTAGTTCCAGGGTTTAAAGCTTAAGTTAAAATAGTGACCGGATTTCAACTTATGTGTAAATGACCCCGTAATGGAGTTTTGATGATTCCAATAGCTCCGTATGGTGATTTTGGACTTAGGAGCGTGTCCGAAAAATTGTTTGGAAGTCCGTAGTGAAATTTGGCTTGAAATGGCGAAAGTTGAATTTTTGGGAAGTTTGACCGGGGAGTTGACTTTTTGATATCGGGTTCGGAATACAGTTCTGAAATTTTTCATAGCTCTGTTATGTCATTTATGACTTGTGTCCAAAATTTGAAGTAATTCGAAATTGATTTAGTAGGTTTTGGCATTAAATGTAGAAGTTGGAAATTCTTAAGTTCCTTAAGCTTGAATTGGGGTATGATTCATGGTTTTAGCATTGTTTGATATGATTTGAGGTTTCGACTAAGTCCGTATGATGTTATAGGACTTGTTGGTATGATTTGACAGGTCCCGAGGGGCTTGGGTGTATTTTTTTTGGAATATTGGTTGAGAGACTACTAAGGTTAAGAAATTTGGGAGTTTGACAATGGTCAATATTGGGTCAAGATGACATATTTTCAGTGTTTTGAGTGTGCGAGCAGGTCCGTAACATGTTTTATGATTGAAATTCATATATAGTTTTTGTCCGAAAGGTTTCGGGTGAGTTTTAAATGGTTAACAAATCAAAATTTGGACTTAACAAGCTGCTGTAAACTTTTGCCGTTGGAAAATCGAGGCCATGAAAAAATAGAGGTCATAAAAATAGAGGTTGGAGAAAATCGAGGACCGAGGGACGAGGACCGAAGGCCGAGGGCCTAGACAGAACTATGAGTTATAAAGCAGGGGACTTTGTCCCATTTTCTATTTTTGTCAAATTAGAGTCTTTGGGAGAGGCGATTTTTGGGAGATTTTCAGAAAAAACATCGGGTAAGTGTTCTTAACTCAATTATGGTTAGATTACCTGAATCCATCATTTGTTTTCACCATTTAATTATAGTTTTGAGTTTGAAATTTGGGAAAAATTTAAAAATCTCATAGAAACAAATTTTTGAGATTTCGGAGTCGGATTTGAGTGAAACTGGTATGGTTGGACTCGTAATTAAATGGGTTGTTGGATTTTGTACGTTTCGCTGGATTCCGAGACATGGGCCCACGAGCGATTTTTGGAGTGTAATTTCAAAGTTTTATGGAAAATTAGCATTTTCTTATGGAATTAAATCCAATAAATTTTATTGACTGAATCAAATTATTTATGTCTAGATTCGAGGCGTTTGGAGAATAATTCACGATGCAAAGGCACACCGGAGTAAAGAATTATACGGTTTGAGGTAAGTAACACTTCTAAACTTTGTTCTGAGGGTATGAATCCCCAAATTTGGTATGATATAAATTGGTTGGAGGTGACACTCATGATAGGTGACGAACATGTGGACGTGCACCATATAAATTATGTCTTGAGTAAATCTTGTGCAGTTGTAAGATTAATGAATCATGTTATTACCTGAACATTCTCTACATGTTAGAGAAATTGAGTTGGGGCTCCTATTAAAGATCATGTTTAGGCTACGTGCCAATATTTTGGGACCCAGGGGGTCATTTTGCGGTTGAATTAATTGTTCAAAAATATACATTTCACGCTCAGTAATAATTGTCCATTGTGAGGATATTTATGGGACTGAGCTGCGCAACGCAACGGGCCATAATGGCTTTATACATCTTTATTATATGAATCGGGGTTGCCCGCCTACAACAGGCCTTATTGGCTTTACTAATTTTTGGATCGGGGTTGCCCGCATGCAGCATGCCTTATAGGCTTTATTATTATACGGATCGGGACTGCCCGCCTGCAGTAGGCCATAAAGGCTTTATATCACGCTTGGGCTGAAGGAGCCCCTCCAAAGTCTGTACACACCCCCAGTGAGCGTAGATGATTATACATATTCGGGATGGATTTCTTAGGACATGGACTTGCCTTACTTATTTATATTGTAATGAATTTACCTAGACATGGATTTTGTCCGTATCATTTATATTTGGGGATAAATTACTTGAGGGCTGGATTGGCTTTATACGGTACTGAGTGACTGACTGTCAGTCGATGTGTATTTATATATGGGTTGGAACACCCCTAGGCTGGATTGGCCATAAACTGTACCGACTGACCGAATAATTCGTGACCAGCATTTACATGAGGTATTTCTACTGAGATGTCATATTCCTCATATCATGCAGTATTGATTAATTTCACATGTACTGAGTTTTACTGTTAAACTTGAAAGCATACCTACATTTTTGTACCATTATTTATACTGGACTGTACATGAGGAGCTCGTCACTACTTTCATCCCAGAGGTTAGTCTTGCTACTTATTGAGTTGGTTGTACTCATACTACACTCTGCATCTTGTGTGCAGATCTAGGTGCTTTTGGACACGGTGGCTGTTAGACCTCAATGTGATACCAGTTGGAGACTATCAAGGTAGCTGCCTGGCGTCCGCTGACCTTGTCTCTCTTTTCTTCAGTTATTGTATTGTTCTCTACTTTCGGACAGTGGTTTTTATCAGCCAGATATTGTATTCATATTAGATGCTCATGTACTCTGTGACACCGGGTTTTTGGAGTGTTATATTTGTATTTGTGAGATTTATTCCGCTGAATTTAATTATTTTGTTTTCAAATTTAAAAGATATGGTGGTTTATTAAGATTTTGGGCTTGCCTAGTATTGAGATAGGCTCCATCACGACTGGTGAGATTTTGGTTCGTGACAAGTTGGTATCAGAGCCCTAGGTAACATGGGTCTCACGCGTCATGAGCAGGTTTTATTAGTGTCTTGCAGATCGGTATGGAGACGTCTGTACTTATCTTCGAGAGGCTGCCGAACCCTTAGGAAAAATTTCACTTTCTTGTATTCTATCGTGCAGAATTGATTTAGCTTGAAACATAACTCTTTGAATTCCTTCCACGCATTCGTGAGCGCTCAGTATTAGTTGTGCATCGTTGTCTTGTGATTCCATGAACAAGGTTCGAGATGAGTATTTTGTGTTTTGTTGGTGGGCCAGTCTATAGGATTTGAGGCCGGAGTGAGACCACAGCTTAAGCTCGGTAGTTTCGATTGTGAGAACCTATGCGATTGGACTTATGCGTCCGGTAGTATTCCTATGAGTGGAATTTGTGACTCGATAAGAGGTTGAATGACTATATGATAAGTATGATGTGAATGTGGGATGTGGTCAGATGGGTTGAATGAGACAAGTAAAGTTTACTTGTGACTCAAGAGTTTTCTATAGGGTACTTGATTCCTGTTTTGACGTGACGTACGGTCCTAAGTTCTGAATGTGTTGAAGGATCTTTCACATGGTGTGATTGTGGAACAAATTAATTTTCATGTCTTGTTGATGAGTTCAAACTTAGAAAGATTAAGTGATTGTATAGTAATTGTGACTGCGAAAGGGTATAACAAGATGCCAATTTGAGGCTAAGCAGGTGGGATATCCCTTGCGGAGTAATTTACGTAGGTGTGTTCCTTATAATGTTAAGTGGAGAGTTTCTTTTCTGCCAGCGGGGCGTAGGTGCTGAGACTTGAATTTGAATCTGGTTGAGAAAGTTTACTTGAGTGATAAGAGAATGAATGCGAGTTTAGCGGATGATTGAGGTATTTTATGGTGGGTGTTGCATAAGCTTGAGAAGAATTTTCATTGAACTAACTGCAGTATTAGGGCAGTAATAACTTATGGGTATTGTGAATTATTGAATGTTTTGTTATATGGCTTTGAGCCAAGTGGGGGAGCCTACTATTGATAATTTGATTTTATGGTTATAAGTTAAATAAAGTTTTGGTCCGAGACATACTTGTGGAGCAGTTATAACTGCAGAGGCTGAGATCGAGGATGACTTGAGTAAGGAAATTTCCTGAATACGGGATATAATGCACTTATGAAGAAAAATAAAAAGGAAAACAAATCATGGAATGACTAAGTTGTCATTCGTGATGGATGTAGTGTGCTAGTTGATATGGAAGGATAAATGAGCAATTTAGGGTCGGGGAATGAGGATTATAGTTAATGATTTTTTTAGTTTTTAGTTTTTTAAAATATTAAATATTTAATAGTTAGTTAATTTGAATTTAATTAATTTTTGGCCACGGGCCGGCCTAGGCCCAACCTCGATCAAGTCTCAAGGGGTATGGATTTTATAGGTAATCCCTAGGAAGGGTACGCATTTCAAAAGGAAATTATGTTTGATTTACGGATGTTCATTGTATTGTGGTACCCACCTGGTTGATGGACTGTTGATGTTCAATTATTACTATGTGGTACGGAAGAATTTTAAAAGTATTCCTAGTGGAAAGATTGTGCATGAAAGATGTGTTAGTCATTCGAGTGCTGGAGTTGGGACCAGTTACGGCGATTCATGTGTTCTATGAAATTGGAGACTGGGAGTTCTCAGAAGTATATTATTTCGGGGTTGCGACCTTTTTGAGGTGACTGTTTTATTTAAAACTCAGTGGAGGCACTAGTTGCGTTAATTATTTGTGATAGCTACGCGCTATGAGTGCGCATATATGTGAGGTTTGAGCCCATGTACTGGCATTAGAGCAAGTATTCATACTCGGAAGAATGCTTAGGCTATGATATGCGTAGAGTTGTCTGTTAAGCATAAATTTATAACGTCTCCCGTATTCGAACCTTTGTTGAGAACTATCTAGGCTATAATTGAGGTTACAAAAAGACTAATTCCCTGCATAAATTGGGTAGTTACTATTTCAGCTTTAACTTACCGATTTGAGTGGTGATAGCACACTTTGCACCTGCTTACTCTTTGGCGTGTTATTTATACCAGTCCAGGAACGTGAGAATCTTATTTCGTTTATCATATACATGTGTACTTATT
The DNA here is from genome assembly GCF_000715075.1 of Nicotiana tabacum. NCBI lineage: Eukaryota > Viridiplantae > Streptophyta > Magnoliopsida > Solanales > Solanaceae > Nicotiana > Nicotiana tabacum. The sequence continues at coordinate 114,343,628 of NC_134096.1, read as the reverse complement.
TGATTGCTCATGTATGATATGCTTGGAATAGGGGCATGTGGCAATGCTATGCGGATTATATTATTGGCACGTGAGTTGTCCATGCATATCCATATACTGATATTATTGGCACGTGAGTTGTCCATGCGAGTGATGTTAATGTGAGCTATAAAAGAACTGGTTATAGTTATTAAATTCGCGTGTCTTGGTTCTACGATATATAATGAGCTTGTAGCATTGCAGTTGTGGTGGTGCTTGTTGAACTTGCAATACGTTTCTCTACTTTGAGACCTCTTCCATTTTTGGTACAAGGTTGTGCAGTTATGGCTTGAGTTGTATTGGTGTGGCATGTCAGTGGGATAGTTGTGTTTAATAATATATGGTCAGTGGACCTAGAATGGGTACTATCAGATTTAGTTATAGTATATTGGGAGGATAATATTGAAATCCGTCTTAGAAGGACATTATGATTCTAGTTGGGGCAAGAAATCTCCATGACTTGTTGATTTGATAAAGGATTATGAGATTCCACGTGTTTCTTTTATTATCAGCAGTGTACGAAGGTTTTGGAATGAGGTTTCGCTTGATAAAAGGTTTAATACTATTGTCGGGTTAGTTTGGAGTAGTTACTGTGATAAAAAAAATGGTGTTGCAAGCATGCGAGTTATGTAGTATGTTAAGTGATTATATCTGGGGATATGGTTATGGCTTGATACAGCTTATTCAGTCTCATAAACCATGTTGATGTGAGATTCAGGTCTTGAAAAAAATTCTGAATGTTGGAAATTGAATTAAAAGGTTTATGGGCTAAGGTTGAAGTAATGATTTTTAATTATGTTGTGTTGTGAGGACAATATAATTTACATAGAATAGGGTGGCGTGGGATCAGCCTCGGGTATGTTAGTGGTAGATAGAATAGTGATGTGATGGCTTGGAAACAACTCTTGGCACGTTCGAGGACGTACGTATGTTTAAGTGGGGGAGAATGTAACGACCCGACCGATCGTTTTGAGTATTACAATCCTGTTTCCCCATTTACAGCTCAAGTTATGCTTTACAGTTGCTTTATGACTTACCGGGTTAATTGGTTTGAGTCTAGTGAGGTTTTGAAATGAATTGTCACACTTAGTTCCAAGGTTTAAAGCTTAAGTTAAAATTGTGACCGGATGTCGACTTATGTGTAAACGACACCGGAATGGAGTTTTGATGATTCCAATAGCTCTGTATGGTGATTTTGGACTTAGAAGCGTGTCTAAATTTTTTTTTGGAAGTCCGTAGTAGAATTTGGCTTGAAATGGCGAAAGTTGAATTTTTGGGAAGTTTGCCCGGGGAGTTGACTTTTTGATATCGAGGTCGGAATCCAGTTCTGAAAATTTTTATAGCTCTGTTATGTCATTTATGACTTGTGTACAAAATTTGAGGTCAATCGGAATGGATTTGATAGGTTTCGGCATCGAATGTAGAAGTTAGAAATTCTTAAGTTCTTTAAGCTTGAATTGGGGTATGATTCATGGTTTTAGAGTTGTATGATATGATTTGAGGTTTTGACTAAGTCCGTATGATATTATATGACTTGTTGGTATGATTTGACAGGTCCCGAGGGGCTTGGGTTTTTTTTTTTAGATCCTTGGTTGAGAGACTAGTAAGGTTAAGAAATTTGGGAGTTTGACAATGGTCAATATCGGGTCAAGACAATATCTTTTCAGTATTTTGAGTGCGCGAACAGGTCCGTAACGTATTTTATGATTGAAATTCATATATAATTTTTGTCCGGGAGGTTTCGGGTGAGTTTCAGATGATTATCGGATCAAAATTTGGACTTAAACAGCTGCTGAAAATTTTTGCCGTTGGAAAATTGAGGCCATGAAAAATCGAGGTCATGAAAAAATTGAGGTCATAAAAAATCAAGGTCATAAAAATCGAGGTCATAAAAATCGAGGCTGGAGAAAATCGAGGTCATAAAAATCGAGGACCGATGGCCTGGACAGAACTGTGAGTTATAAAGCAGGGGACTTTGTCCCATTTTCTATTTTTGTCAAATTGGAGCTTTGGTAGAGAGCGATATTTGGGAGATTTTCAGAGAAAACATCGGGTTAAATATTCTTAACTCAATTATGGTTAGACTGCCCGAATCCATCATTTGTTTTCACCATTTAATTAGTTCTTTGAGATTGAAATTTGGGAAAATTTTAGAAATCTCATAGAAACGAATTTTTGAGATTTCGGTGTCAATTCGGAGTCGGATTTGAGTGAAACTGGTATGGTTGGACTTGTAATTGAATGGGTCGTCGGATTTTATGAGTTTCGCCGGATTCCGAGATGTGAGCCCACTGGCGATTTTTGAAGTGTAATTTCGGATTTTTATGGAAAATTAGCATTTTCTTATGGAATTAATTCCAATAAATTTTATTGACTGAATTGAATTATTTATAGCTAGATTCGAGGCGTTTGGAGGCCAATTCACGAGGCAAAGGCATACAGGAGTAAAGAATTATATTGTTTGAGGTAAATAATACTTCTAAACTTGGTTATGAGGGTATGAATCCTCGAATTTGGTATGATATAAATTATTTAGAGGTGACATTCACGATAGATGATGAACATGTGGACGTGCACCATATAAATTGTGTCTTGAATAAATCCTGTACAATTGTAAGATTAATGAATCATGTTATTACCTGAACATTCTCTACATGTTAGAAAAATTAAGTTGATACTCCTATTAAAGATCATGTTTAGGCTACGTGCCAATATTTTGGGACACATGAAGTCGTATTGCGGTTGAATTAATTATTCAAAAATATATATTTTACACTCAGTAATAATTATCCATTGTGAGGATATTTATGGGATTGAGTTGCGCAATGCAGCAGGCCATAATTGCTTTATACATCATTATTATATGGATCGGAGCTGCCCGCCTGCACTAGGCCTTATTGGCTTTACTATTTTGTGGATCGGGGCTGTCCGCCTGCAGCAGGCCTTATAGGCTTTATTATTATACGGATCGGAACTGCCCGCCTGCAGTAGGCCATAAAGGCTTTATAACACGCTTGGACTAAAGGAGTCCCTCCGGAGTCTGTACACACCCCCAGTGAGCGTAGATGATTATACATATTCGGGATGAATTTCCTAGGGCATGGACTTGCCTTACTTATTTATATTGTAATGAATTTACCTAGACATGGATCTTGTCTGTATCATTTATATTTGAGGATAAATTATCCCACGGCTGGATTGACCTTATACGGTACTGAGTGACTGACTGTCAGTCGATGTGTATTTATATACAGGTTGGAACACCCTGGGATAGATTGGCCATAAACTGTACCGAGTGACCGAATAATTTATGATCAGTATTTACATGAGATATTTATACTGAGATGTCATATTCCTCATATCATGCAGTATTGATCAATTTCACTTGTACTGAGTTTACTGTTGTTCTTGAAAGCATGCCTATATTTTTTTACTATTATTTATATTGGACTGTACCTGCGGAGCTCATCACTACTTTTAGCCTAGAGGTTAGTCTTGTTACTTATTGAGTTGGTTGTACTCATACTACACTATGTACCTTGTGTGCAGATCCAGGTGCTTCCGGACACAGCGGCTGTTAGACCTCAATGTGATACTAGTTGGAGACTATCAAGGTAGTTGCTTGGCGTCTGCTCACCTTGTCTCTTTTTTCTTCAATTATTGTATTGTTCTATACTTTCGGACAATAATTTTTATTAGTGTGACATTGTATTCATATTAGATGTTCATGTACTTTGTAACACCGGATTTTGGGAGTGTTATATTTGTGTTTGTGAGATTTCTTCCGCTGAATTTAATTATTTTATTTTCAAATTTAATAGATATGGTAGTTTATTAAGATTGTGGGCTTGCTTAGTATTGAGATAGGCGCCATCACGACTGGTGAGATTTTGGGTCGTGACACTATTATTGTTCTCTCATTTTATAATTATCATAATGATGACTATTATTATTTTTTCATTTGTCACACCAAAGTTCATTCGTCAACCAATTATCTTCTTTTAGACTTATTATGCATTGCTATCATATTCACTTCAAGAATGGACCAAATTAAGTGGGACAAGTTTCATGTTTTTTCATGAAAAATATATTTTTTTTTTCTTTAGTCATCATTATATCATCAATATGGCACATTGGGACTCAAACACAATGTCTTACCAATATAAAGGCATGTTAGGCCATAATGAATTGGGACTCAAATTACCCAACTCTTATCATCATGGATCATCAAGACACGAACCCGATGTCTTACTCTCATGGTGCAGTGGGACTTAAACCCACCATCTTATCCTTAATCAATGTTATAATAAGATAAAAAGTACTATGACTCACCTTTTATTATTATATACATAAGTTAAGTGCACCTAAAAAAAAAATTTAATATCGTAAAATCTATACCTACATAGTATCTTCATGTGTACTAATATTCTGTATGTAAGCTTGTCAAAATAAATAGTTACATGTAGCTAGTGTAGTATATCATGTTATATTGCATAATAATGTATAATAATGCATTATGTTAGGTGTACCCAAGTACTTAAATTGTAACCGGATATACTTGAATTCAGAAAGAAAATACACTTGAAAACAAAAACAATTTCAAGTAACCTCATTATTACTAATATGTATTATTTCTATACAGAAGATGAATAATCAATAAAAACTTCTTGGATTTAGTCAAAGTAGGATGCCATATTTTAATGATGCAAATACTATTTATAATCATATTTTGGATATATACTACTGTCAAGAAAACACTCTTGTTATCTAAGTCTATTGATGATTACTTCTATTCATATTTTCATAATGCAAATCAATTAAGAAGCAGTCTATTAAAATCATCACATCCTTATTCATAAATAAAGAAATTATGGTGAAGTGTGAATATTTTTTTCTTCTTCTTTTTAAAAAAAAAACAGAATTAAGAAATACTACTAAGTATGAATATATCTCTTTCTTGCAAAAGAGAGAAACATGTTGTACCAGATAATTTTAAATCAGAGTCGAAAACTTTAAAAGAAGATAACCTACCGTGATAGTTTGAGACTCGTGTTGATAACGTGTTATGAAATATATCTCAAAGTAACAATATAGAACAAGAAAAAATAAGCTAAGAGATATAGAGAGAAAGAGAGAAGAGATTCTTATTTCTTCTTCAATTGTATGTATTTTCCTATCTATTACAAGGCCTTTATATAGGCATGAAAAGTGAAGAATCACTATTGCAAAATATGTCATTGAACATGTCATTAAGCATTTGAGAGGGAAATCATGAAGTAGATTATGGAGTAACAATCATAACTCCATAATTATTAAAGTATCGGGAGTTATGGAGATAATGGAGAAGAATAAACATCCACCATAATTTAATTTTCTTATAACAATCATGATAATATATTTCTTTTAGTTTGTTTAAAAAGACTATTACCCTTTGGTATTAGAAAATTATTTAGTTTATTATTCTTATTTTATCCTTAGTGATATGATTTAATTTATTGAGACTCATTTGATATAAAAGTTTGTCTTTTTATTAGAAGTGAGAAATATGAAATGACATATAAACATTTCTGCCTCCTCTGAGATAATTGTTGTTAGTAAAAGCAAACTGGCTTGCATATATTTAACTAATGTGTCACAACATTTTTTATTTCTCAAGTTTAATGCCAACATTTAGCACATGATTGGGACGATATAGTATTTGAAAAAGACGAATGTGCGCATGGAGAATGAGAAAGGTGGAGAAAAAGGAACAAGAGATGAACGAATATATATAAGGTAAAAGAACTAGGGGGGGAAATGATGAAAAGAATAGAATATAACGAGAATAAAGTGAACAAATATGCTACTCTTCATAATAATTGCGAAGACTACCTTAAAATTTGCGAAAATTTTACTAATTTCACTTATAATCGTCATAGTCCAAAAGCAAACAAAATGCAAACCAAAACTACAGTTTGGTGTAAAATGGACGCAAGTAAAGAGATAAGCTCAAAGGATCAAAGAGACAATAATGAGTACGATCGCTATTTTTTGTCGTGAAATAATTGAATAAGTGATAAGACTAATGAGAAAAATAGAGTTGTCTTCTTTCTTTGAAACGTGTATAAATACCTCTATCTATTTATAGACGTAGTTGGGGAACACTAAATGGAGTAATATACTTTCTCAATGTCATTCATAATGTTTTACTGGGTAGTAACAATAATTTTGACACAAGCTAAATATAAATTAAACAATGATATTTATCTTTGGATTCCAAAAAAGTTGAGATCTGCTATCTGAATCTGTAATATGTATATTTATATAAACTGTTGTACTAGCTATAATTAATTAATATAATATGCTTTTACTTTAATTTTATTAGAAATAATCTAAGTAACTATGTTGGAGACTCCAACCTGGAGTAGGGTGAGACACCTTTGCGTTTTCTTGGTTGAAGGGGGCGTTGGGGTTGGTGACGTAGACCACGCGCGAGTAACAGCGACTGGGGGAGACGTGGATAGTGCGTAAGGTAAACTTAAAGTTGCTGCTTTCCATGTGGAACCTACAAGTCAAACAATTATGCCAATCAAAACTATATGATAAGTGCGAATGTAACATTCTGGAAGGGGGAAAAAATGTGCGAATGCAAACATCATTAATTTACAAATTCTTGAATATTAACTTCACCAAAGCTTAATAATATTAACTAGTTGTATTCATAAAACTTCAAAAAATCGAACCAAATCGATAAAAAAACGATATTCTCTTGGTTTGATTTGGTTTTGGTTTTAAATTTTAAACACCGATCAAATTTGATTTGATTTTGATTTTTAATCAAAAAATAACCGAAAAAATCTAACCAAATCGACTATAGAAGTACCTATTTAAAATTTATTATTACAACTATATACACGCATACTTTTATAAAAAGTTTCTATAATAACATATTAACAGGTGATCAGATAAAGTAAGAGAAAGTCTCCCCTCTCTCTAGAATACCTACATGGACACAACCACTACACCGCCAATTATACCACCGGAACCACCGGATAAAAATAACCAAATGAATGTGGAAGAAACAACAACACATTCCTACAAGGAAATGTTACTCGATAAGCAGGCAGTAAGCCAAACAGAATATTACAATGAGGATCCCTCCCCAATCATCAAAGATGATAAAGGAAAAAGTATTGAAGGCTCAATTTCCCTCTCACAAGAAGACAAGAAACGCCTATACCAACCATGGCGTTTCTCAAGTAATCATAAAGGTCTTTGGTCGTAGAATGTCTCACCATTACCTTCCATCTAAATTGATTGACCTATGGAAACCATCCGAATTGTTAATCTTGATTGACTTAGGATAGGACTTCTTCATTGTCAAATTTGGTCTAGACGAAAATATGGCTAAGGTACTACACTTAAGGCCATGGTTCATCTCTGGGAATTTCCTATCAGTGCGCAAATGGGAACCAAAATTTGTCCCACAAGAAGCTACACTATCTTCCACAGCCATCTGGATTCGCCTACCCCAGCTACCAACAGAATTATATGATAAAGAAATAGTGGGAAAAGTTTGTAGAAAACTTGGCAAACTACTAAAAATTGACTCATGCACATCTTTCACATTGAGAGGAAGGTATGCATGCATTTGCATCCAAGTATCGCTTGAAACCTCAGTGAAAACATCAGTCACCATAGGTGATCAAAAGCAACCAGTGATTTACGAGGGTGAAGGTACCTTATATACAGCGTGTGGAAGAATTGGCCACACGACAAAAAATTACAAATTCAAAAGATTTTCACCATCACCATCACAAGAAGCCCCTGAAAGCTCAGAAATACATACCAAAGAGGATGAGGAAGATGAATGGAAGACAATAACCTTCCCTAGACAAAAGAAACCCATCCAACAACATATGAAGGGAAGGAATAACAGAGCAGGAAATGAAAGCAATCAATATCATGCATAAAAAATACAAAAGATCCAAGTAAAGATGTTCGATGCAAACTCTGGTAAGTTTTTGGAAATCAAAACCTTTCAATATAATTCAAAATCCAGTAAAATGCATTCCAAGAATTACAACAGGCCTAGTGGCCCTATGAATAAACATATTCCTATCCCCCACTCCCCAGCAGCCCAACCCATAAGACCCCAGCCCAAACACAGTGCCAAACAAAAGGTGGGGATGGGGCTTGATGGAGCTGATACCGAAAAATCAGTTGGGCCCGCAAAATGATGCCTATTAGGAGGCCCCTTTCATTAGCCCAACCTCAAACCTATACTCGAATAGTGATGCGGTCTTGGGCCACCACGCCTCTAACCAATCACTTAATGGGGTCCATACCTAGTTGGATCCACTCGGCCCAAATAATTACCCCTGCCTAAACACATACGTGCCCCTTACTCCCCTCCTAACGGAGTACTCTAATGGGGAAAACTCACCACACTCCATGGACACTCAAGTGCCTCACCTGAGAAATCGTCCAATCTCAGGTGGCATAATACCTTCCGTCCATTCAAACAGATGCCACATTAATTCCAAATCCAATTTATCAGATTCAATAACCGATAACTTTTCTACTTATCAAGATTTGATACCAAACTATGCCATTATGAGACGGCTCGTTAACATAACCCCAATCTTTACCCAAAGAGAAAAAACAAAAAAAACACAAAAATGGAAAAAATCCAACAGTCACCCACCATTGTGACATCCCTTCCATTGCTGTCGGACCACTCACCGGCATCATGGCTGGAAGTGGCACTTCAAGTCCAAGGCCTAGCCTACAATTTCACTCTAGGGAACTAGCCGGACACCCTGATTGTTCAAAACCCTGCGCATATGTCGAGGGTAATGGTAGAGGCCCTAAGCAGAGCCTTGGAAGCCTTTGGCCCAAGCCTCTGGCAGGCGATGACACTCAACGGCAACATGCAACCCAATCTAGACCCACCGATGATCAACACCTTCATATCCCTACCTTTACAATCAATCCCCTTCTTCCTAGACCCAGTAGCGGAGGACCCGACATCGTCTCCAGTGTTTGTGAATATCGAGCCCCAATCCATTCAAAATCCATCATCTTTTGTTCCAGTAGAGAAGAACCAGTCGCCGCCTCTAGGAAACATTACAAGGGAGATCAATAAAGCCCTAGAGCTTCTAAAAAGGAAAATCCTTCTGGAACTGAAGGGAACAGCCTACGGCCCTCTACGCACAGACTCTATCCTACTGGACTCAATCAGAGCAATCGAGTTCAATGTGGATAGCAGCGAGGTTTTGGTGCCTGACGAGCATAAATACACACTTAAATTGTGCTCACTAAATTTTGGCGCCGTTGCCGGGGATTGGTAACCAATAGTGTTTGAAATAGTTTGTAGTGCTAATTCAGGGATTAGCTTTTAATTTTTATTTTTTTAATTTTTAGTTTTGTTATGCTAACTTCTCTTCAAGATTTCTTTTGTTGAAGAAATCTTGAAGAGCATATTCTTGATGCTGAACTCTAAATGTTGTAAAGATGGAGTACAACTAGCCTAAGAAAACAGTTGAAGAGTTAGAAACTGAACATTGTCAGCGGTCTGCTTTGTGTTTTAAATGCGAAGGAAATCATCTATGAGTTGATTGTCAAGCAGGTAGGTATTCTTCCTATGGTTCATATTTTGAAAACTCTCACTCTATTTCTAGTCCGTATAGGTATGAGGATTCATATGGGCACAATTCTGACTCTGGTTGGGATGAATACCCTTATTATGACTGAAATGAAAGCGAAGTGAGACAACCACCTCAAGGGGAGAATGGTAGTTTAGAAGAGCTTATGTATAAGTTCATAAATAAGGTGGAAGAGAGATTTACACAAGATGATGAAGTCATTAACAACCTAACAATGCAAGTGAGTCAAATAATAAGTACACTTACAGAAAGCTCATTGCATTGTGATGGTGAATATATGAAAGATATACCCGGTGAGAATGAGCCTACCCGGGATGATGAACATCTACAAAGAGAGTTTTTCACTCTCCAAGAGGACTCTTTTTCAACTGAGATGATTGAAGATGAGGCTTTGGTTAATTGTGCATCAATAAAAGAAGAGTTCAATTCCCCATCGACATATCCACATTTACAATCTTTAGTAGAAGAGAATGAAGAAGCATTGGTCTTGGACATACCACAAAAATATTCACATTACCTTTTTTCTCCACTTTCTTATTCTAACCTTGATCATGTGAATTTTACTTTTGGGGATTTACAGGAATATGCAGGGATTGATCTTGTGAATGAATGCAGAAACAAGTTGAGGATAATCTTACAAGATCAATCCACAACTCAAAATGAGGCTAAGAAAGAAAGAAAAGAGCGGGTCTTACAAATATCCTTAAAGGACTTTGGACTGGTGAGCTCCATAGAAAATCCCGAGGAGCGAAAACAAAAAATGAATTCAGAATTAGGGGTGGAGTTCACAAGTTCTCGAAAACGAAAAATGTCCAGGGGAGTTTTCTTTACCTCTTGCTTTTTATTTATGTGTCATGGGGACATGCCACAATTTAAAGTATGGGGTGGGGATGTAAATATGTAAATGTGCGTTTGTTTTTATTTCTTTCGATTGAAATCTTTAAAAGTCCAAAAAAAAATTATTTTCCTTAGGTAGTGTAATAAATCCCCCTTGGCTTTTCTTTGTGTCGCGGTTCTTTTTCAAGGGTTTTATTTGAACCTGGTGTAGTTAGTTTTATTTTTTTAGGAGTAAGAGATCTTCTGCTGTGATTTTAAATGAAAGCAATATCTCTTGACTTTATTATGCCTTGAGAATAGTAAGTGCTTTAGTTGTGACGCTTATGCTCAGTTTTTGACTCTTGTATAAGTACCTTAAATTGTATGATCTTAGCTTTGTTTAACTGCTTTGACTAGAGTATCTTGATTAATCTGATCCTAAGTGAGTTATGTGCCATGTGTGTGTGAGGTTTTGGGTATTCTGTGCATTGTATTTGATGTCTATAACTTGCCGTTTGCAAAGCGAAATAGTAGTCTTGCTCAGTCTTGGAAGTAATATAGGCATTTTTTTGTTGAGCCAGATATATGCTTTTACTCACCAAATTAATGTGTATCTTAGTTAGCCCCGTTGAGCCTGTAATCCTATTTCTTTGGAAACCACACTACAAGCTTGACCCATTTGTTTGAATTGTCTATCTGTTTGAATCTTTTACCTCTCGTGAGCACTTGATTTTCTTATGAGCTTGTAAAAGCTAAGTGAGGTATGGTCGGGGTTTTGAGTGAAACTATAGAAAAAGGAGAAAGGTGCATGGTTTAAAATTTTGTGAGAGCCACATGCAAAAAATTTAAAAAAAAAAAGAGTTTGATTGAAAAAAAAATTGATTCCTTGCTAGTGGTAGTTCTCAAAAGATATGGGGAGCTTGAAGCTATAGGAATGAAGGTTGGGGTTTGGTTCAACACAAGTGTGGGGTTTAAATTACTAATGTATATGTATTAAAGTGCTCAGGGCGGTGTAGTCACTATATCCAAATATATCCTACCGTCCCCCAACCTACATTACAACCAATTAAAGTCCTATTTGATCCTTGACTAAATGAGCTCAATTATTAGAGTAATACATTACGGGCAAGCTTATGGTACGTCTTTTATAGCACATGAGTATTACTTCTAACAGTGAGTGAATTCTTTCTATCTTGAGTTCCTAATTGTTCTTAAACCTTATTATTTTTGGAACTACTCTCTATTGTTGTGTGAGGACACTTGATTCACGAAGGAAAGGTAATGTCGTTGACCTCTGTGTTAGAGTAAGTGAGCGGATTGTGAAAAATGTGTGGTGCTTTTGAGTCAAATATTGAGGCAAAGATGTTACAGTATTGTGTTTAATCTATTTCGATTATTCTTGGTGTGATGAGTTAGGAGAGTTGCTTAAAAAGGTCGTGTCTATGTGAAGTGTAGTTTAATTGCTCGAGGACGAGCAATGGTTTAAGTGTGGGATGTTGATGGTAGACTATAATCCCATGTTTTAGTCGCTTATTACACTCTAATTCACTGCACTTTACTTGTGTTGAGCTTTAATTAGTAGTGTTTTTGTACTTATTGTGTGTTTTATGCCTTGTAGGATTGATTCCGAGTTATGTAGATGTTGTGGAGCTAATTTGAGCTATTTGGAGCTTTGAAGTCTGAGTAGAAGCCCAAGCAATTAAGTCGGAACCACGTTCGGGGGTCGAAAACCAAGTCTGGATGTCAAAATTTTGAAAAACTCATTTCTAGCCATAATTTGCATTACCGCCCCGCGGCATGCCCCGCGGGGCACTAGTGCAAAAAGTGGCCAAAAATTATTTTTTGAATCGTTCTGGAATTTTCCACAACCGCGTTGCATGGGGCGGCACGACATGCGGCGCGGTAGCCCAAAAATGTTAGAGTGACTTCCCAATTCCGCTAAAAAGGGTAGTTTCATCCGGGGTTTGTTTTGGGGGAGGATTAAATACACCAAAACAGCATTTTAGATGAACTTTTGATAGATTTTCGTCCTGAGGAGGCCAAGGAGGCTAAGAGGAAAACATAGATTCAATCCAAACCCGTATCTTGAGTGAGGAAGGAATGATGAAATCTTTGTGCTTGTATTCTTACAACTCCTCCTTAGCCTCCTTGGCCTTCTTAGGTCAAAAATCTGTCAAAAGTTCATCTAAAATGGTGTTTTGGTGTATTTAAGCCGCCCCCAAAACAAACACCGGACGAAACTACCCTTTTTTAGTGGAATTGGGAAGTCACTCTAACATTTTTGGTCTACCGTGCCGCATGCCGCGCCGCCCCATGCGCCGCGGTTGTGAAAAATTCCAGAACGATTCAAAATATGATTTCTAGCCACTTTTTGCATTAGCGCCCCGCGGGGCATGCCGCGAGGCGTTAGTGCAAATTGTGGCCAAAAATGAGTTTTTCAAATTGTTGACATCCAGACTTGGTTTTTGACCCCCGAACGTGATCCTGACTTAATTACGTGGGCTTCTACTCAGACTTCAAAGCTTCAAATAGCTCAAATTAGCTCCACATTATCAACATAACTCGTAATCACTCCTACAAGGCATAAAAAATTAAGTACAAAAATACTACCAATTAAAGCTCAACACAAGTAAAGTGCAGTGAATTAGAGTGTAATAAACGACTAAAACATGGGATTATAGTCTACCATCAATGCTCATGTGTCCCAAGACCCTTCCTAAATGTGGTTTGAGCCTGGTCTCTCACCACAGTCAAGGTGTAACCAAACCACTCCTCAATCTGACTCCAGTACTGAGCATGAAGAGCAGGAACCAAAAGAAATAAGTGATGTCTCCCCAAGGGATGGAGAAGACTCACAGAAACCAGTCCCCCAACCGCCAACCACCCCTGATGAATTACATCATATGGAATGTTAGGGGTGGAAACAACGTGGAGTTCAGGAGACACTGCCTTGACATGGTGTAGCTCCACAAACCAACAATGTTGGTTCTTTTAGAAACTAAGATGGCTGACCATAAGAAACTGACTGAGGAACTGCATTTTGACATGCTCATCCAGTCTCCGGTAGTAGGGTTGTCAGGTGGGATTTTTATGATGTGTAAAGAGTATTGTGTCAAAGTTGATGAGGTATCTACTACCCCTCAAGGCATCCAAGCCATGGTGAAGATACTCCCATCTCATACTCCTTGGTTATTTTTAGCTATTTATGCTAGCACCATATTAGCTAATAGAAAATTATTATGGGATAGTCTAGTTACTATCTCTAAAAACAATACTGGGAACTGATTTGTAGGTGGAAACTTCCATGAAGTCTTAAAAGCTAGGGATAAGTTTGGGGGTAACCCCATTAACTCAATCCGTAGCAACCTCTTTTGGAACTGCCTCAATGAATGCAGGCTAGTTGACTTAGGATACAAAGGTAGTAAGTACACATGGACAAACAAAAGATACAAAAAAAGAGTAGTCTAATCTTACAAAGGATAGATAGATGCTTTGCTAATGACTACTGGATTTCTCAGTACCCTGAGGCTAGTGTTAACCATCTTTCTAGGACACACTCAGACCACTGTCCTATACAAATTATGTTAAAAGGGGATACTTTCAATAATTCTAATATGCCCTTCAGGTTTAAATCAATGTGGACTAGACACCCATCCTTTTCTAGAATCATCAATGAGGCCTTCACCACTAACTCTCCCCTAATCTAATCAACAACACCTTTAAAAACCTAGTGACCCAGTGGAACAGACATACCTTTGGTAATATCTTCCATAAAAAGATAAGGATCTTGGCCAGAATTTTTGGAATCCAAAAATCTCCCAACTACCAGTTTAGCAATTTCCTGCTAAATCTGGAAAGTAGCATAACTAGAGAACTTGACTCAATCCTCAAGAATGAGGAAGACTTCTGGAAACTCAAGTCAAGGGTTAGTTGGCTAACTGAAGGTGATACTAACACCAGATTTTTCCACACCTCCACCCTTAATGGGAGAATAAGGAACATGATCATGTTCATCAAAGAGGACAGTGGGAACTCGCTCTATGACCAAGGGGACATTAAGACCTCCATAATGCACTTCTTCAAAAGTCTTTACACTTCCTCCCATACTCAAGCACCCATTTTCACTACCAGTCATTTGGACATGACCCATACTCTATCAAACTGTCAAAGAGATAGCTTGGATAGGCCCCTAGAGGATAGAGAAATCAAAATGGTTATCTTCTTATTTACACCTTTTAAGGCTCCTGGCCCTGATGGGCTTCATCCATTCTTTTACCAAAGGTACTGAAGCATTGTAGGAAAGTCAGTAATTGACTTCTGCAAGTCATGTTTTGACACACACTCCATGGATGAGATCATGAACCAAACTCTCCTTTGTCTCATTCACAAGTGTCACCAAGCCACTATGCTAAAAAACTTCAAACCAATAGGGCTTTGTAATACCATCTACAAGACCATCACAAAGATCATTGTCAACAGAATCAAGCCCCTTCTCCCTGACATAATTGGCCCTAGCGAGGCCAGTTTCTTAACCAATAGAAGGGCCTCATACAATGCCATCACTTTCCAAGAATACATCACCCACTTTAGGAAAATGAAAGGGAACCAGGCTCACATGATTCTCAAAATTGACTTAGAGAAAGCCTTTGACAATCGAGTGGTATTTCATTAGAGACACACTACAAGCCCTCAACTTCCCGCCTGGGCTAACTAAGTTAATCATATCTTGTATTAACTCATCAAACATCTCCATCCTAGTTAATGGTGGCAAAACATACACCTTCAAGCCTTCTAGGGGTATCATGCAAGGGGACCCAATCTCCCCTTACCTGTTCATTATGTGCATGGAGAGGCTCTCCAAGTTAATTGATAAAGTTGTTCAGGATAAACAATAGATTCCTATCGGTATCAATAGGTCTGGCCCAAAGATTTATCATCTATTCTTTTCTGATGACCTTACACTATTTGAAAAGGCAAACATTATGAGCTGCAACACAATCTACTTTATCCTGCAGTCCTTCAATGAGGCTTCTAGGCAAATAAATCAATCTTACCAAGTCCAAGGTCCTCTTTTCCTCTAACATAAAGCCTGACACAATGGAGAACCTCACAAATACCATTTCAATCCAAGCTACTACATCCTTTGGTAAGTACCTTGGGTTCCCAATATTCCATAAGAGACCCTCCAATAGTGACTTCCAATTCATACTAGACAATATATGTAATGACCCAATCGGTCGTTTTAAGCTCTAGAGCATCGTTTGGCAGTTTGAGGCCTTGAGTAGCTTCACTTCAGGTATTATGACCTGTGCGTGCGGTCGGAATTGAATTTTGGGAAGTTCAGAGTTGATTCGGATGGAAAATTTTAAATTCGGAAGCATTAAATTAGAAGAATTGACCAAGATTTAAATTTTGAGTAAACAACCTCGAGATCGAGATTTGAAGGTTACAATAGGTTCGTATGCAAGGTTGCCATTTTGGGGTCGCCCGGGAGCATTTCGGTGCTTATTATGGAAGGTTGGCATTTTGAAAGTTTTAGGATTTCATAAGTTTGGTTTGAACTGGATTTTTCTTTTATCGATGTCCGTTTGGGATTAACAGCCTTGGAATAGGTTTGAATCGTGATTTGTGACTTGTACGCAAAATTTGGCGTCATTCCGGGATGTTTAAGTCTGATTCGGACGCGTTCGTCAAAGGTTAAATGTTTGAAAGTTTAAAGAAAGGTTTCGATCGTCGATTTATAGTTTTGATGTTGTTTGGTATGATTTAAGGTCTCGAGCAGGTTTGCGTCATATATTGGGACTTGTTGGTATGATCGTACGGGGTCCCAGGGGCCTCGGGTGAGTTTCGGAGGGGCTACGGGTCTTTTCGCTATGTTTGGACTGTTGTTTGCTGAGGTCTGGTGCGTCCTTCTTCGCGTTCGTGAAGAAAGGATCACGTTCGTGAAGGTCTGTGGGGTGTTTGGACATTTGTTCATCGCATTCGCGGTTGGGGTTGCGCGTTCGCAAAGCCTTGGAGGAGGTAGTGCTTCGCGATCGCGAATGGATCTATACGATCACGTAGAGAGGCAGACAGGAGGTGGTCACCGCGTTCTCTACCGATGCATTGTGTTCGCGTAGGGGAGTTTTGGAGCTGGGGCAGGAATGCTCTTAGCGAACGCGAGGATAAGGCCGCGTTCGCGAAGAAGGAGGTGTTGGGCAGTGTCTATTTAAAGACGGGGTTTTGGCTCATTTTCACTCCATTTTCTTCATGGGAGTCGACTTTGGGAACGATTTTGGAGCACCATTTTCATCATCAACTAGGAGGTAAGTGTTTTATTCTCATTGTGAGTTAAATACATGAAATATACATGGATTGGAATATAGAAATTGGCGGAAATTTTGAGATTTTGAAGAAAACTTAGAATTTGGTATTTTTGGAGTTTTATCACGAAATTGGACATGGAATTTGGAATAAATCATATATTTGAGTTCGTAATGTTATGGGTAAAGTTTATCTTTGAAAGGTTTCAAAATCCGGGCACGTGGGCCCGAGGGTTGACTTTATCGACTTTTCGAGCGGAGTTGGAAATTTGTTTAAATTGATTAATTATGGGTATTAGAGTATATTTTGATTGGTTTACACATTGTTTGACTAGTTTTGGAATGATGGCCATCGGTTCGAGGTGTTATAGAGACGTTGGATCCGGTTATGGAGCTTCGGAGCGAGGTAAGTCTCCTGTCTAACCTTGTGAGGGGGAAGCTACCCCTAGGTGATATATTTGTTATGTGCTACTTGTTGCAGGGGCTACGTACGCACGAAGTGATGAGAGTCCGTACGTAGCTAGATTCATGTTATGTTCGAGTAGATTTAGGTTCACGCCATGCTATAATTGTACTATTGGAGTTATCTTTGCTCGTTTAATTCCTTTATTTTACGTTACGACTTGAGACTAGACTTGCGTAGAGTGTTAGACTTGCTATTGTAGAGATTTGACTAGCTACTTGATTTAGCCGCGGAATAATTGTGCTCCCCTTACGAAAGAGTTGTGCGTTTTCATCGAAAAGCTTCCTTAAAGTTCATAACTCACACGTTTATTCGTGAATGAGGTCAAGGACCCGATAAAGCTTCTTATTATAATGGGATCGGGCCGTTCGCCTCGTCAGTATAATAGATGCATTTATGGTTCGTGTCGTTTGACCCTCGGCAGTGCACACATTATGATGGGATCAGGTCATTTGCCTCGGCATGATTATGTATCACACTCTTATGGGAGCGGGTCATTTACCTCTGTAATATAATAGATGTATCTATGATTTGTATCATTCGACCCTCGACAGTGCACACATTATGATGAGATCGGTCTGTACGCCTCGGCATTTTAATAAAATACTCTTATGGAATCGTGCATAATATTTGACAAGAAGCTAGTGTATTTGTGAGTTTTCCTTATTTGAACTGTGACGACCTATATGGTGAGGTCCATTTTATACATACACTCTGGTTGATGAGGTAATTGCTAACTGAGAGCCTGAGTTTATTGTTGAGGGGAGGATTATACCACATATTTATACTTGTTTATTTCGTTTATTTACTCTGCCTCACATTTGTTTACTCCCTACTGTATTTGAATTACTGGACCACTAGTAAGGGCCGATGTCGACCCCTCATCACTATTTCTCCGGGGTTAGGTTACGCGTTGATTTACGTACTCATGCTGCACTTGTTGCTCTTATTATGCAGGTACATATATGTCTGGTGGTCTTTTGGGCCCAAAGGCGTAGCTATTGCGGGGACTTTACCGTGAGATGCATTCCATGTTACGATCAACAGCATACAGAGTCTCCATCCGAGTTATTTAATTTCTCTTGTCTAACTTGTATTCCATACAAATGTTGTATTTTATTATATTTCCTAGTTGATGCTCATACACTTGTGACACCGAGTTTTGGGGGTACCTACTAGGTGTACATTATTGTAGTTCGCATAATTATTATCATTTTACCTTATAATTTATACCTTATAGGGAAATTGGAAAATAAAATCACGGATTTTCTACGAGTACTAGATTTTACACTACTTATTCAATGGGATTCATGATTTCGGAAACAGTAAAATAAGTAACTAAGTTGATTAATCACCGTTGACTTCCCTGACGGCAACGCTAAGTGCCATCACGACCTATAGTGGATTTTGGATCGTGACAATATGCAATCCAAGCTAGCTGGATGGAAAATAAATTGTCTAAATATGACTGGAAGAATCATTCTAGTTAAAACCTCCCTCGGCAGCATCCCAAGCCATGTTATGCAATACATCAAACTGTCCACCAAGACTACCAACCAAATTGATAGAATTCAAAGGAATTTTATCTGGGGCACCACTCCATGTAGCAACCCCTTTGGGAGGGTGCTACATACGAAATAAATCTTATTTACTACTTACAACATTAAGAAGATATTAATTAAAAAAATATTCAGAATAATTTAGTAGCGGAAATAGGCCCATGCGATAAGGTCCAAAGTACAATATTTTGTATTTTTGAAAATACTCTTCATAATTATTTTTAAAAAAAATAAAATACAATGTCAAAATATCAACATAAGGTGATATAACCCTTCTTGAATAATTAACACGTTAAAGCAACTTCCTAACAAAATTATACTTTCATTCAACATCACTGCAAGTTTGTATTGTACATAAATTTACAACTATCTGGTATAAAAAGGAAAACTAGTTTTCTCCTTTGTACATATTTACAAGACAGTGTAAATTTATATTACAAGACTTGAGTTATTAATACACCCGAAAATAGCAAAATAAGTTACCAAATTCAAGTTACAAGATTTTGGTCTTAAGATCCAACAAGCCTCCAAATAACATACATAAGTGTGACATGTATATCATGTACATGTCCTAAAACTATACAAAACCATGGTGCATATGAAAATATGATCTCCATAAGTGCTCCCAAAAAGACTACTTCATAAGGCCGTCTTCAAATTTCATCTCGTACATTACCTACAATAGAAAATAACTATCGCTAAGCATAAAGCTTAGTGGTGCATAAACTTTGGGCTTGGAGCCATTAAATTTTTCAATTCCCCTTTTCAGTCATAGGTAGCTCAAATTTAACATAATTTAAAACAAGTGAACAAATATATCAAAAGTATCAAATATCAAACCTTGAAGTGTTTTCAAATATCAATAACAATCTTCAAGAATCGAGAAAGCGTATACTATCAATCCAAGAGAGTTTGCCAAATATTTATTTTTCGCCCAATATGTACGGCATGCCATCACACTAAGAATAATAAGATATCAAGACGGACCGAAGCCCCAAATCAAGTAGGGTCAAAACCCAATAGTCAAAAAAATCAAGAACCATATTAAAAATGGCTTTCTAGTTCGTACTTAACACGGACATGTTCCATAATTTAAGACGAACTACAAATCCAAAGTCAAGATGGCAAAAGATCCGAATCAAGAGGCATGCCAAGATGAGTGACAAAGTCACTACCACAAGAAGGACAAAGTCCCAACAAGAATGCAAAACGATCAAGCAATCCGTACGAGTGGGCGATTTAGCGAATATCTTACAATACTTGATATAACACGAATACAACGATATAAATTGAAGACAAGAAAAAAATAAAATATCAGGTTATTTCAAAATATTCCAACAAGTAAAAAGAGTATAAAGTTTATACACAAACCTTGGTGTTTTACCACAAAACAGTTCAACTGTAACTTGAGAACGTTCGAATCGTCTATGCCATAGACAAACCAAATCCGTCCACTTCCTCAAATACTTTCCCATAGATTTTATAATGGCATATATACCTTAAATACATAATCAAATATCTATATAAGTTCAGTGATTTAATATGTCAAACTAAACATGATATTGGTGACAATTACATAAAAAATTTGAAACGGAAATTCTGGACAGTATCACTGTCTTGTGTTGTGACTCAGTTTTGAAGATGAAAAGGGCCAAACTAGATTGTATGGTCTTCATTACAGTTGTATATATATGTCTTAAAGTTTCAAAATATCTTGAATCACCCCAATATCAGTTTCTTACAAAACGTTATGCTAAAATTACTAACAGTAGTACAGGGATTATTTTTAAAACTGAAAATCTGGGCAACACTTGCCCTGTACTTTATGATCCCTTTTCGGGTAAATACAGGCTAAACTAGATTTTGGTTCCTGAACAAGAGTTATATATCTACGAAATATATTTCCATAAAGTCTTGGATCACTTAAAATGGATCTCTATACAAAACGATATGAAGAAAAGTCTAATAATTATCTAGTGTAAAAATGGGTTTAGTAACTTACTATAAAAGAGAGGAGCAACTTGAGCTTCACCAAGAACGAGTTTTGTTGGTTAGTTTAGTGGAGATTTATGATGGTTTTCATAAAGTTTTCCAGGTGATAAGAAGGAGAGAGGGTAGGGGTTTTCTTTATCTTGAAAGAATGAAATATGAGAGGAGGTTATGGAAAAGCAAGTCAACCAAAGTAATATCTAACTTTGGATAAATATGAAAAATGTGGCTGCCCAACCTACTAAATATCTTTAGATAAATACAAAAGGGTTGCAGCCCAAAACCTTAATTATATAATATATTTAATAACAATTCATCAAAATAATATTAAGTGTTACACATAGCACCACCATGGAACTTCTTTGCCAATATTAACACAACATAAAGTAAGAAATTTTCATATATTGTCAATTTCATGTTTAGGAGGTGCGAAGTAAAACATCTCCTCATTATAAAGATGATCAATCGAGAATAGAAATATTAGTAAAATTTTGGGGTGTTACAACTCTCTCCCCCTTAAATAAATTTCATCCTGAAATTTACCTTGTACTAATCCCTAAACAAATATGGATATTGAACTCCATATCCTCTTCTCACTCCCAGGTAGCTTCTTCGCTAGAATGATTTTTCCAAAGAACTTTCACTAAGGGGATGCTCTTGTTTCTAAGCTCTTTTAACTCACGCGCTAAGATTTGAATTGGTTCTTCTCCATATGTCAAATCAGGATTGACCTCAAAAGATTCAATAGGAAGAACATGAGATAGATCTGAGCGGTATCTTATAAGCATAGAAACATGGAAGATGTTGTGAATCTTGTCTAACTCTATTGGAAGAGCTTGTTTATAAGCAACTAGGTCAACTCTCTCAAGCACTTCATAAGGTCCAATAAATCATGGACTAAGTTTACCTTTTTGGCCAAATCTCATAATCTTCTTCCATGGAGAAACCTTTAAAAATACCTTATCAACCGTGTTATACTCAATTTCACGCCTCTTAAGATCAGCATAAGACTTTTGTCTGTCTGAGGCAATTTTTAAGCGATCCTTGATGATTTTTACCTTATCTTCAGTTTGTTAAACAATCTTAGGTCCCACCAATTTTCTTTCACCAACCTCGTTCCAACAAAGAGGCGTTCTGCGTTTTCTCCCATATAAAGCTTCATAAGGAGGCATGCCTATACTTGATTGGTAGCTATTATTATAAGAAAATTCTATCAGGGCTAAGTATTTGTCCCAACTATCCTCAAACCCAATAATGCACGCTCGAAGCATATCCTCCAAGATTTGTATTACCCTCTCAGACTGGCCGTCTGTTTGTGGATGGAAAGCGGTACTAAAATTCAACCTAGAACCCAAAGCTTCTTGCAAGCTAGATCAAAATCTGGATGCAAACCTTGGATCTCTATCAGACACAATAGAAACAGGGATTCCATGCAGCCTCACAATCTCATTAATGTATAATTCTGCCAAATGTTCCAGTGAGTAGTCCATTCTGATTGCCAAGAAATGAGCACTCTTAGTTAGTCTATTTACAATGACCCAAATTGCATCATGATTCCTTTGAGTGCGTGGAAGTCTAGAAACAAAGTCCATCGTTATCCTTTCCCATTTCCACTCAGGTATTGACAAGGGTTGCAGTAGACCAGTTGGGACTTGATGTTCAGCTTTTATTTGTTGACATACCAAGCATTTAGAAATGAACTCTGGAATGTCTTTCTTCATGCCACTCCACCAGTAGTGCTCCTTGATGGTCCAGTACATTTTAATACCTCCAGGATGCATTGCATAAGGTGAACTATGTGCTTCAATCAAGATATGCTTCCTCAATTCATCATCATTAGGAACACACAACCTATTTTTATAAAATAAGGTACCATCTTTCTTCAATGTAAAATCTGATTCTCTTCTATTTTGGACTTCTTCAACCCGTTTCACAAGCTTCTCATCTAACTTTTGCGCTTCTTGGACCTGCTCAAGTAAAACTGGCTTGACTTGCAAATTAGCAATGATAGAACCATTAGAATTAAATGAAAGACAAGCATTCATGGCTCTTAATTCAAGAATCAAAGGCAAAGGACTTAGAGTTAAACTTGCAAGGGAATTACGACTCAACGCATCTGCAACCACATTGGCTTTACCAGGATGATAATTAATCGTGCAATCATAATCTTTGATAAGTTCAAGCCATTTACTTTGTCTCAAGTTTAACTCTTTTTATGTACCCAAGTACTTGAAACTCTTGTGATTAGTAAATATGTGACACTTCTCCCCGTACAAGTAATGCCTCCAAATATTTAAGGCAAAAACAATGGCAGCAAGTTCAAGATAGTGAGTGGGATAACTTAACTCATGCGATTTCAAATTTCGAGAGGTATAAGAAATTACTTTCCCTTCTTGCATCAAAACACAACCCAAGCCATGGTGAGATGCATCACTGTATATCACATAATCTTTCCTTAAGCCGGCAAAGAAAGCATTGGAGCTTGTGTCAACAAGGATTTGAGCTTTTCAAAGCTCTCTTGACACTTGTCATCCCACACAAACTTGGCGTCTTTACCCAAAAGTTTGGTCAAAGGAGAAGCTATAATAGAGAAGCCCTTTACGAACCTCCTATAGTATCCTGCTAAACCCAAGAAACTTCTTATCTCAGTTGGAGTTTTAGGGGGTTTCCAATCAACAATAGCTTGAATCTTCCTAGGATCAACCTTCACACCTTTAGCTGATACAATATACCCCAAAAAAACCACTTCACTCAGCCAAAATTCACATTTGGAAAGCTTTGCATAGAGTTGCCTCCCTTTCAGAATTTGCATGACAATCCGGAGCTACTTATCATGATCGTCTCTATTATTGGAATAGACTAAAATGTCATAAATAAATACCACCACAAATTGATCAATATAAGGCTTGAATACATGGTTCATTAGATCCATAAATGCAGCAGGAGCATTTGTCGAACCAAATGGCATTACCAAAAATTCATAATGGCTATACTTGGTCCTAAAAGCAGTTTTAGGAACATTTTGCTCCCTCGCGCGCAACTGATAATATACAGACCTCAAGTCAATTTTTTAGAACAAGTTGGCACCCTTCAGTTGGTCAAACAAGTCATCGATTCTAGGCAATGGGTATTTGTACTTGATTGTTACCTTGTTCAGTTGTCGGTAATTAATGCAAAGCCTAAGAGTGCCATCTTTCTTTTTCACAAATAAAATAGGAGCTCCCCAAGGCGAAATACTGGGATGGATAAAACCATTTTCAAGAATTTCTTGCAATTGAGCCTTCAACTCTTTTAATTCAGCTGGAGCCATTCTATAAAGGAGCGATAGAAATAGGAGTAATTCCAGGGACAAGCTCTATAGGAAATTCAATCTCCCTTTCTGGAGGCAACCCAGGAAGATCATCAGGAAATATATCAGGAAAGTCGCACACGGTTGGTATGTCCTTAAGACTTGAACTCCCCAATCGTGTATCAACTATATGAGCAAGATAGGCATCACAACCTTGACAAATCATCTTCCTTGCCAAGACTGTAGGAATAATATTAGATGTCAATAATCTTTCTCCTTGAACTACTATGTGTGAATGTGCAAGAGTTCTAAAAGTCACTTGCTTCAACCTACAATCAACCAATGCATGGTACCTATGGAGCCAATCCATACCAACAATAACATCATAGTCTCGGAAGGGCATTTTAAGAAAGTCTGCAGGGAAGATCAGATTTTGAATCATAAATGGACAACCTCGATAAATCCTATTAACAACAGCTTGATGACCTAATGGACTCATGACCAACACATCAAAGTCAAGTCTCATATATTTAACAGTATCAGGAAATGCAAGTGATGAGCAAACATAAGAGTGCGAAGATCCAGGATCAAATAATATAACAACAGATATGCTAAATAAGTGAAATTTACCAACAACCACGTCCGGGCCATCTTGTCATTCCTGTCTCATAGCATAGAGCCATAGACTCGTGCAGTAGATCTCGACCCACTAGCCTGATTAGCTCCACCCGAACCTGTTGCTTGCATATTACTAGGTCTTGCAGTGCTATTATCTTGAGAATGAGTAGTGACAGGCTTTTGAACTGAGCCTTCTATATATGTATAAGAAAGAGTATTAGGATTAGGACAATCCTTCACTTTATGATCCAGACTTCCACAATTAAAATAAGCACCAGAAGCTATTCTGCACGCACCATAGTGATTCTTCCCGCACTGTGCACAAGTAGGTGTATAAGTTTTGCCTTGGACATAACTTGGAGTACTAGCAGTAGAGAAATTTTGCTTATTCTGCTTATGATATGATGGCTTCTGTGCACTTTTAGTCTTGAAATAGTCAAACTTTCCCTTCTTGGATGGACCGCCATAATCTGAATTACCCTTCCTAAACCTGTTTTCTCTCCTACTAGCTTCTTTCTTGTCAATTCTTTCCCAAGTAAGAGCAGCTGAAATTAGCTTGGAAAAATCCTCAAGTTGCAAGATTGCCACAGACTTTCAAATGTAACCATTCAAACCTTCTTCAAATCTTCTGCACTTGTCTCTTTCACCATCAATAATACCTCCAGCATAGCGAAAAAACCTGAGAAATTTTTGTTGATACTCTGCAATAGACATAATCCCTTATCTTAAATTCAGAAACTCTTTTTTCTTAGCATCACAATAGACAGGGGGGACATATATCTCACTAAATGCTTTCACAAAGTCATCTCAAGTCAACATCGGAGGTTTTTCTTTTGCATTTGGCAAACTTACCCACCAATCATAGGTATCTTTTTGTAAAAGAAATATAGCATACTTAAATTTGGCAGCATTAGTACACTGTAGTTGTTCAAAGACCCTCTCCATGCGCTCGAGCCATTGTTCAGCTACCGTGGGATCAGTAGTTCCTTCAAATTCAACTCCACATATTTTCCTCATCTTCTCAAAATTCATTTCACTAGGTTCTGACATTGTCCCGGCCAAGTGACGAAAGAACTTAGCCATATGCTGAAATGGAGGAGTCATAATAGGAATACTATGACCGCCGCAGCATGTTTTATTGATTTATGCCATGATTGGCTTGACATAGCGTTTGGGCTGAAGGAGCCCCTCCGGAGTCTGTACTGGAGAGAAAATGAGCGCAGTTACCTACTGAGTGCGAGTGCCGAGTGCCGAATGATGAGTGATTGTGAGGAATGAGTGACTGTGAGGAAAGAGTGATTGTGAGGAATGAGTGATTGTGAGGAAATAGTGACTTTGAGGAAAGAGTTACTGTGAGGTTGGAGTGAATGGGAGGACTGAGTGACTTTTACTCTGAGAGGATGCATTGATTTCATTATTTGCTGCATTTCAGTTGTCATATATCACTATTTTTGGAAATTTCGGAAAAATATTATTTTTCTGTTTCGGTCAAACTTGATATGAAATTTCAATGAAATCTTAAATGTTGAATTTGAGAGCATGCTTACTCTTTTATATTGGAAAGGATTGTATTTGGACTTAGCCGAGAAGCTCGACACTACTTTCAATTCTTTATTTATTATTGTTAATTATTGAGTTGGTTGTACTCATACTACACCCTGCACTTCGTGTGCAGATCCAGGTGATCCTGGATACAGTGGGTGTTGATTCTTTCACACAGTCGATTTTTCGGAGATTCAAAGGTAGCTGCCATGTTTCGCAGACCTTGTCTCTCCTTTCCTATCCTTTTGTTTATTGTATTTGGTCTCAGATTATTATAGATCACGTTTTCCATACTTGTAATGTATAGATGTTCATGTACTCAGTGACACCGGATTTTGGGAGTGTTTATATCTATGTTTGTGGGATTTACTCTTAAATTCATTATTATGTTTCCAATATTTAAAAGAAATTATGGGTTATTGATGTTGTCTGCTTGCCTAGTATCGGGATAGGCGCCATCACAACAGGTGTGATTTTTGGGTCGTGACAGATATAAATTGAAGACAAGAAAAAAAAAATATCAGGTTATTGCAAAATATTCTAGCAAGTAAAAAGAGTACAAAGTTTATACACAAGCCTTGGTGTTTTACCACAAAACAGTTCAACCACAACTTGAGGACGTTCGAATCGTCTACGCCATAGACAAACCAAATCCGTTCACTTTCTCAAACACTTTCCCTTAGATTTTACAAAGGTATATATACCTTAAATATATAATCAAATATCTATATAAGTTCGGTGATTTAACATGTCAAACTAAACATGATATTGGTGAAAATTACCCAAAATATTTGAAACAAAAATTCTGGAAAGTATCATTGTCTTGTGTTGTGACTCAGTTTTGAAAATGAAAAAGGACAAACTACACTGTATGGTCTTCATTACAGTTGTAGATATATGTCTTAGCAGTTCAGAACATCTTGAATCACCCCAATATTAGTTTCTTACAAAACGTTATGCTAAAATTACCAACAGTAGTACATGGAGTATTTTTAAAACTGAAAATCTGGGCAGCACCTGCCCTGTACTTTATGATCTCTTTTCAGGTAAATACAGGCTAAACTAGATTTTGATTCCTGAACAAGAGTTATATATCTATGAAATATCTTTCTAGAAAGTCTTAGATCACTTAAAACGGATCTCTATACAAAAAGATATGAAGAAAACGCTAATAGTTGTCTAACGTAAAAATGGGTTTAGTAACTTACTATAAAAGAGAGGAGCAACTTGAGCTTCACCAAGAACGAGTTTTGATGGTTGGTTTAGTGGAGATTTATGATGGTTTTCACGAAATTTTTCAGGTGATAAGAAGGAGAGAGGGTAGGGTTTTTTTTTGTCTTGAAAGAATAAAATATGAGAGGAGGTTATGGAAAAGCAAGTCAACCAAAGTAATATCTAAACTTTGGATAAATATGAAAAATATGGTTGCCCAACCTACTAAATATCTTTAGATAAATACAAAAGGGTTGCAGCCCAAAACCTTAATTATATAATATATTTAATAATAATTCATCAAAATAATATTAAGTGTTACACATAGCAATACCATGGAACTTCTTTGTCAATATTAACACAATCTAAAGTAAGAAATTTTCATATATTGTCAATTTCACATTTAGGAGGTGTGAAGTAAAATATCTCCTCATTATAAAGATGCTCAATCGAGAATACAAATATTAGTAAAAATTTGGGGTGTTACACTCCAAATAAGAAGAAAAATGCACCTGGTTAGCTGGGACAAAGTCACTAAGCAGAAGTCACATGGTGGGCTGGGTTTGCAGAAAACAGAGTACATAAATAAGCCTCGCATGCTGGGCTGGCCTGGAGGATTTACCAGAACACTTCCAATTTATGAGCTAGAGTCCTTATCTCTAAGCACTGTAACTGGAACCATCCCCCCAAGAAGCCCAAATCACCAATCTGGCAATGTATTCTCAAAGGCCGGGATACATGCAAGAAGGCCAGTAGATGGGTTGTCCACAAAGGGAACATGGTGAACTTCATCAATGATGCCTGGATCCAAAATCACCCAGCCATTAGGGACATGATTGAGGGTCCACTAACTCCAAATGGCATGGCTGCCAAAGTGGACACTATCTACAGTTCAGGAAACTAGGATACCTCATCCATCTCCATAGACATGCATCCCTAAGAATATTACTAACTTAATCAAATCAACATTCAACCCTACTAACTCTGCCAAGGAAGATAGGTTAATCTGGGGACTGACTCCAAACGGGTCTTTTACCACCAAATCAGCCTATACCTTACGTAGCAGCAATAATAAGACTTTATTGAGGAGGAAGAAAGTAACTTCAATTGGATTTAGAGGTTAAAAGTCCCTAACAAAATAAACAACTTCATCTGGCTGCTTGCACAGGAGAGGCTACCCATTAGAGCTTTCCTGCATAAAATTGGGATTAATTGCAACCCTGAATGTTATTTTTGCTCAATCATGCCTGAAACTAGTGACCACATCTTCTTTGAATGCCCCAATGCAATCCAATTCTAACATGAACTAATATCCAAGGGAACTACTGAAAGCCAACAATTGAATCCAATCTTCTCAGCACGGCTTTGGTCAATCACTTGGAATAAGCTAAAGAAGTTGTCCTTTAACAATGTTATCCCCTAGGAAAACATCCTTGCCTTCTACTTCTGGCACATCTGGCTAGCTAGAAACCATAATCTTTTCAATAATAAAAAAGATAACATCTCGGCTAACAACACCATTGACAAATCAACTGAGTACTATACTTCGGCGCAAAAAGGTATGACAAGAAAGCCCTTCCATATCAGAGTTAAATGGGAGCCCCCGATGAGGGGCACTATAAACTCAACACGGATGGGGCAGCCAAGGGCAACTCAGGCATTGGGGGAATTGGTAGGGTATTTTAGACTTATAATGGGGATTGGATTATGGGGTATATGGAGAACATACCACGCACCACCAACACTATGGCAGAATTAAAAGCATAGCTAAAGGGCCTCCAAATTGCTGAACAAAATGGATGGGTTCCTCTAAAAATAGCTATAGATTTAGATGAGGCAATAAAAATGCTACTCACAGACAATATATCTTATGATCCTATGATTTGTGAATGCAGATTATTGATCCAAAGAATGGACAGGATGGTGGTGAGACACAATTACGGGGAGCAAAATAGAGTTGCTGATGCACTGGCAAAGGAGGTAGCAAATTATAATTTTTTTTGGAAGAACCACCATGGTAGCGGTTCCTCCGATGTTTGCAAAAAATGTATTTTGGACAGACATCCTAGGAACTGAAGTAGTTAGAAAAATTTTGGCATGTAATATTGTTACAATTGAACAAAATATGACTGTTTTAGGGGAATTGCAGTACCCCGAAAAAACCGAATCAAACCAATTATAGAAGTATCTATTTAAAATTTAATATTATACCTATATATATATGTTTATTCTTATGCAAAGTTTCTGAAATTTTATGGTACATATGAATCGTTTGCACTTTTAGTCTAGTTCTTTACTATTATAACAATCTAGTTCTTTTTCTTTTACATTCTAGTTTGATTGATAGTTTTCTTTTGCTAAGTACAAGAATTTATTTCATGATTAAAAAAAATTTAATTGAGTTCTTAAATTATTCATCACTATTTGATTCAATTATCATCAATATATCTTGAAAAATGATAGATTTCTCAAAGCAATTAGTTTGATAGTGTTACGTTGAAAATATAGTCGACAGAATATATGTTTGATAGTGTATGTCTCATATTTAAGAAAAAACGATAAATAACCGAAAAATTCGAAAAATCGACACAAACCAATATAAACCAAATCGATAAAAAATCGACTTAATTGGTTTGGTTCTAATATTTGAATAACCGACTTAGTTGGTTTAATTTCTTTTTAGGGAAAAACCGATCCAAAACGAATCATGAACACTCGCAATATTATCTTCAGCAAAGCTTAGATGAATAATTAACTAAAAAATAATATTTTTTAAATACTATTTTTCCAAATAAAAGATTAAATTTGAAATACTATGTATGATAAAATTTTAAATTTATCAGTGTACTAAAATTTGGGGTTAATGCGGGAAAATTATATAATGCGAAATATTGTCGTAAGAAGCTAATATATACTGACATTATTTTCCGTCAAGTAATTAATTATAGCTCATCTTATCATGATTGAAACGTTGAAAACAGAAAAGGGAAGGACAAAAGATAAAGTGCTTTCTACTGGAAAAAAAGAATGCTATATCTTAAAAATTTTATGCATCATGATGATCAATAAATGACAAGAAGGGAATACCTGTTGGTATAAATCGAGTGATAAAATTAAAGGCTTTTAGGCAACTTTTTTCTCCCTTTTCAACTTCAAAGATATTCAATAATATGGTCCATATCTTCTTTTTTAACAGGGAAAGTTTTTTGGCTTCTTCAATTAAGAAAAAAAATTATTATAGTCTTGAATTTTCCTCTCTTTTTTTTCAACTGATATTTTAAATGCATGCTCTGGTGGAAGTCTTTTGTACTGTTTTAATATGATATATTCTTTTTTCGAAACATAAACAAAATCAATGTTCAAAAGGAAGCTAGAACTAAATCCAAACTCATAATTCTTCTCAAAAACCAAAAACAAACACAAAACCGAGTTAACAAAAATAAAAACAAAGCAAACCTATTTATGGTGCAAATAAGAGAAAAGCTACGTCTCATTTTTCTGACCTAACAACAGTTGTCTTCACAGTGTGATAAATCGAGACTCTTCTTAGAAAGTTGATTTTAGAAAAGGGTGAATGGGGTGTCAAAACATAGAAAATTCTTACTACTGCATCGTATTTTGCTAAATTTCCAATGATACATTGGTAATTTTTAACTTAACTAAACACCATCTTAAAATATTCTATTTTTTCAGTCAATAAATCTATTTTCTAATTACACTTGTTTTAAATTATTATTACTACTATAAAAAATACAGTTGATTAACAAAAGACAAACGAAGTGCACCCCTCTGCTTGTGATTCATCTTGGTTCTTTGTTGGTAGCTAAATGCCAAAATCACATGTCTTTTGTATGAAACCAATTATATTTGAATTGTGTCTCATCCATTTGGTCAATATTTGTGTTTGTAGGCGAGAGACTTAAGATAATCATCTATACTTAACGCTATCATAAATGTCGTCGACGAATATTTTATATCGGTTCCAACCTCTCTTTTTTCATAAAGACAATATAGAAATCTCTTCATTTATATTTTCAGGTACATGAAACTCTCCTGAGATTTTATGAAGTGTTATGTCATGTGATGTTATAGATCACTTGCCTCCTTATTATGTTTTGATCATTTGCTCATCTTCTTTATTAATAATTTTATTTGAAACCGATTTATCTATACGTTTTAAGTGTACCATAAATTTTGTTCGTATAGGACTTATTCTAATAGGAGCATTTGCAGTGAGAATATAGGTACTTTCTTTAGGTCAGCAAATGCGTCTGGCATGCTTTGCAATATATTGCAGATGAATTATCTTTTTATGAACTTGAAGTTCATATTATCTTATTCGAGGATCTAGATGTATAAATGATAATTCATTCCACGTAACTTTTTCTCACATGTTTATCATCTCTCCCCCTCGTGTTAGAAAAACTAACTTGCTTTCTCAACTTTGGTGTCACGACCCAAAATCTCACATATCGTGATGACGCCTATCTCAATACTAGGAAAGCCGATAATCTCAATAAACCACCATATCTTTTAAATTTGAAAACATAATTATTAAATTCAGCAGAAGAAAATCTCACAAACATAAATATAAAACACTCCCAAAATTCGGTGTCACTGAGTACATGAGCTTCTAAATAAATACAAAGTCCGACTGATAAAAAAAATCGATATCTAAAATATAGAACAATACAATAACTAAATAGGAAAGGAATCAAGTCTGCGGACGTCAAGCAGCTACCTTGATAATCTCCAACATAAATAACTCCAAAATCTAGCAGCTGTCGTATCCGGAAGCACCTGGATCTGCACACGAGGTGCAGAGTATAGTGGGAGTATAACCAACTCAATAAGTAACAAAACTAACCTCTGGGCTGAAAGTAGTGACGAGCTCCGCAGGTACAGTCCAATACATAAATAATGGTACAGGAATGTAGGCATGCTTTCAAGTTCAACAGTTGCTTTCAGTACAAATAAAACAGATCAATTCTGATCAATAGGAGGAATATGACATCTCTATATCTACATGACAATGTACATACTGTATGTGATGCACCTTAATGAAAACTCCATGTATACATAATCTAAAATACTCAATCACTCAGTACTGTATATGGCCAATCCAGCCCAGAGAAGATCCATCCTAAAATATATATGTATATCCATCAACTGACAATCAGT
Organism: Nicotiana tabacum; assembly: GCF_000715075.1. Lineage (NCBI taxonomy): Eukaryota > Viridiplantae > Streptophyta > Magnoliopsida > Solanales > Solanaceae > Nicotiana > Nicotiana tabacum. The sequence goes on along the minus strand of NC_134096.1, from coordinate 114,310,992 downwards.
CACTCAGTACTGTATAAGGCCAATCCAGCCCAGGGAAGATCCATCCCAAAATATCAATGATTCGGACAAGATCCATATCTAGAGAAAATCCATCCTTCAATATAAATACTTCGGGAAAGATCCATGTCCACGAAAAATCCATCCTTCAATATAAATGCTTCGGGCAAGATCCATGCCCGGGGAAGATCCATCCTTCAATATATATATCTATGGCAAGATCCATGCCCAGGGAAGGTCTATCTCAGATATATATATCAATTATGCTCACTGTGGGGGTGCAGACTCCGGAGGAACTCCTTCAGCCCAAGCGCTATAATAGCCAAATCCAAGCATAAATAAATAAACATAACTACCACTCAAAATCTCCAGTCTCTCGGGCTCTCAATAACATGAAAAATCAATCCGACATGATGATATGAAGTATCAATGAATGACAACAGAGACTGAGATATGATATGCAAGTGATAGATGTGACTGAGTACAAAATTATAAATTTAAACAAATAGTTCAACAACAATACGACCCATGTGGGTCCCAAAATATATAGGTGCATGCCAAATCATGATCTTTAATATGAGTCTCAGCTCAATTTCTCTAACGCGTGGAGGATATGCGGATAATGATATTTATTTAATTATACAACTCCACGTAATCAATTAAGTCATAATTCCTATGATGCACGTTCACACGCCCGTCACCTAGCGTGTACGTCATCTCCAAACAATTCATACAACATGTAATTCAGGAATTCATACCTTCAGAACCAAGTTTAGAAGTGTTACTTACCTCAAACCGTATAATTCCTTACTCTGCTATGCCATTACCTCGCAAATTTTGGTCTCCGAAATCCTCGTATCTATCCATAATTAATTCGATTCAGTCAATACGAATTATAGAAAATTAATTCCATATGAAAATAAAAAATTTCCAACAAAATCCGAAATTTGCTCTCAAAAATCACTCGTGGGGTCCATGTCTCGGAACCCGATAAAAGTTACAAAATATGAATGCTCATCCAACCACGAGTCCAATCATATAAATTTTACCAAATTCTGACATCAACTCGACCCTCAAATCTTCAATTAAAGTTTATGAAACATTCTACCATTTTCAACCCAATCTTTACCCATTTGAACTCAACAATCTTTTCACAACCTTATTGGTATGTGTATGTATGTATACATGATACTCTTACACCCAAGAATCATACTCTTAATCTCCCATCTTTTACTCCAAACCCGAAATTGAAGACTAGGGGTTAAAACCTTACCTCTTGGGTGAAGATCTTGTGATATTTTCTTGTTAGATTTCAAAGCTTGAATAAAATCTTGATGAACAAAGTACTTAAGCTTCTTACTCTCTCTAGAACACTCTCCCTTCTCTCTAAAAATGTAAGATTTTTACTCCAAAATGAGCTTCAAGGGCTATAAATCGAAGTTGGGTCGGGTCAAAAATTAGAAAGAATTGAAGCCCCGACGCAGATTTGCGATCGCATAACACGTATGCGGTCCGCAAACTGACCGCATAATTGAAGCTCTAAAACGAGGGTCGCCTGGACAGATCTGCGGTGATTATGCGTCCCACATACCTGTTATGCGGTGCTTAATGCACAGCAAAATAGGTCTGCGGTCGCATAATGCACTGCAAATTTCCTCAAAATCTTGCCTCGCATCTGCTTTACTCTGCGGCCATTATGCGGTCCGCAGAGTGATTCTGCGACCTCATAGTGGGCCGTAGAAATGCCATCTTCTGCTGAAAATTTTTCTTTACTGCTCAGTGCATTGTTCAACCCAAAAAGTCTGAACCGCGACTCGCAAGCTCGCCATTTGGCACCATAAAATCTTAATTTCCTTAGTAAAGAGTCTCTGGGGTCGTTACACATAAATTCACATCCGGTCAACCTTTTCAACTTAAATTCTAAACCTTGGAATTAAGTGTTCCAAATCATTACAAAACCTTATCGGACCCGAACCAATTAACCCGATAAATCATAAAACAACTGAAAATCATAATTTGAGCAGTAAATGGGGAGACGGGATTGTAATACTTGAAAAGACCGACCGGGTCGTTACATTTGGAAACCTACCTTTGTGCGTTATGGTTTTAATCAAAATATACACCGCACATCAATAATAATAAGATGAAATTATTTGGTTCCTAACCCTGAACCACTTGTGAGGGGAGACTGTAACATACTTTTGAGTACAACGTCTATCAAACTGATATAGATAACTTTGTTCTCATAAGCAATAATTTAGTTATTAAGTTGAGGCAGTCAATAAATCGTTTTGCTAAACCAATTGTGATGTAAACCAACTTATCAAAATGAACTTTCTTGAATAGAAAATCTGAAAATTATGCTCTAAATTAAATTGTTGAGCAAGAAACCTGGCATTCAAGTTGCGGGTTGATAAAAAACGCACATGTAACCATCTCATAGATGCATCTTTATAAGGTTTACATGGCAGGTAAATGAGCCCATATTCACCTTTGATAAATTTCAGAATTCAAGGGATTCAATCTCAATTTTAGTTGGTATAATAATCGCGAGAACAAGCAACACATAAGAATTCATGAATAATCTTATTCAGCATTTACTCATGTGAATTCTCATGTATTTTACATATCATGCTTAAATCAAGATTGCTCAATAGGCCATGCTTGATAAAATTGTCTGTATCAGTAAATTTCAAGTTTACATTATAACATGTGCAATTATTAATTAAATTCCCAGTTTACTATGACATGGGTATTATATATTAATGAACATCCAGTTTACTGTGTCATGTAATTTCACCATACTTTATTTATGTAGTACAATTCAGGCAATAAAGCGGGTAATTTTTATATATATATTACCCTGCTAAAGTTGTAGTAATATAAAGATATTAAATCTTCTCATTATTTATAGTCTCAATATAACCAACCGCTTTCGCTAATACTTTAGAAACTCAATAAGTTTCTTTGAGACTTACTACAACACAATGCCTTATTGATAATCAATTTTATTCCTCAAAAATAGTAATAATTGGCTCTTTCAGAGTTTTTAATTAATTTTATACTACCATATATTCATCAACATCTATATGGTGAATATATCTTTTAAAGAGAAAGTTATACCAATATGGTAATGGTCAAAATTATATACAAGATTTGTTTCTTACATTATTGTTGTCCTTTAATAATCACATTGCCAACATATTTTGGCGTATAATAGGTACATGACCAATGACCATTCATGTCATAATAATGACATTATTTTCTTATTTCATCTCAAACCTTCTTCTAGAGGTGAGTGTGGTATATTCACTACTACTAGCACGTTCATAATCTTCAAGGAATAAATATGTATTTGTAAATCACATGTTATCACATTTACATCATGAATGAACCATAATCATCTATATGTGCTTTACAAAATCTCATGTTAAATCGATGACAAACATTACTTTCACATAGTGAAGGATTATTTTGAGAATCCTTATTATTCTCATTACCATAATGATGACGATTATAATTTCGTCTATTGCCACGTCCACATCTATTGATACCTTCACGGTAATAATTTTGCCTTCTTTTAGACTTATTATGTATTGCTACCACATTCTCTTAAGGGAATGAGAATGAAGCAAATTAAATGGGACATGTTTCCACTTCTTGTGCTCATAATCATACATGAATTTGATCATGGCAAGACATAGCAATTTTACCACTTCGGGTTGTTATAATTTCTTACAACTCTATTAGAGTTATAATCAAAGTTTATTGTCTTTGCTGGTATTTAAAATCAAATTATAGAATTTTAAGAATTTAAAAGAGAAAAATAAAGTAAAATACTTACCTTAAATCCAGAATTTAATCATGAAGGAAGATCATGGAACAATTTACAATCATTATGCTCAATCCCAAAGCTTCTACTCAATTAGTTAGAGTCTCGTGCAGATAACGTGTTATAAAACAATAAAAGAAGGAGAAGAGTATTGATGAGAAAAGTAGAGAGGGAATTCTTATTGATTTAGGATGAATTGCATGGAATAGAACACATTTATTTAGAAGGAAAAAGTGACTTTAGCCACAAAGTAATATACCCTAAAATCTCTTTAAAATATAGATATTCACCTTAAATATAATTTTATTTATAACACGGATAATTTATTTGGGATAATAATAATTAAATAAATAAACATAAAGAGAGATAGTAGGAGCAACAGATGGGAACAGGAAAGTCCGTTGGCTGACAAATTTAATCTGTTTTTGTTTCTTTCCGATGTAACGGCAACAGCTATTATTTTATTTTAAGTTAATGCGCTTAAACGAAGGGAAAAAGACGAATTTCTTTGCTTTATTCACGTTCAAAACGACTTTGGCACCCTTTTGGACATCACACGTCTTAAGAAAGTTACCTATAAATTTTCCACTTAATTGTCATTAAATGATATATGTATTTTCATCTAAAACAATAATATTGTGACAGGCTCATTTACTCTTAATTATCTTATTTCTTTTAGTTTATGTTGCTTTGGTTGCTTGGCATGGTAGTAGCAAGCCAACTCATTAGCAATATTAAGATTCTTCCTACCATATCTGACTTGCAAGGCCCTCATTTATTATGCCAACTCTACCGGTTTAGAAAGATCGTATCGAGATCACCCTTTTGTATCGCTTTTCTATACTTGTAGTTTTAGTGTATTTTCGAATTTTCTATTTTTAGTTTTCTAGCAGTACCCGTTATTTCTTTTATTTCAGTTATCTTATTTTCTGGATATGGTTATCGCTTCTCTTTACATGGATCTTTTTTTACTGTAATTCCTTTTCTAAACAGCTGTAATTATATTTTTTCTTGAGCCAAAAGTCTGTCGGAAACATCTCTATCTTCACAAGGTAAGGGTAAGGTCTGCGTCCACACTATTCTTCTCAAATCCCACTTGTGAGACTATACTAGTATGATGTTGTTGTTGTATTATGCTCTAGTTTAATGATAATTTGGACAAGTTACATATTTGGCCGGACGGCAAAAAATTATTACATCCGCTAGCTAAATATATTAAAAAAAAATACATTGATTATGTAAAAATATGTATATTATACATTAAAAAATAAGAAATATACATTTTATTGGATATTATTTTGGATTTTTACCTTCCTATACACTATTTGAAACTTCAGTACCCTCCCTACTCAAGTTTCAATTTAATTCATAGGCATATATAATTTACCAAGTATATACACTTTGGGAATTAAATGAGTATCCCTTTATATTAGGAATTGAATAAGGAATCAATTATTTCTCATCCTTATTCTCTCTCCCTCCTGCTCTCTCTCTCTCTCTCTCTCTCTCTCTCTCTCTCTCTCTCTCTCCTCGTCTCCCTCTATCTCTCAATCTCTCATTCTCTGTTCTTTTTCCAATTTTTCTTCCTCTGATGTATTCTATTTTTTATCCTTTCATGTTGTATATATTTTTAATGAAATTCATCAATGGATTTCAATCATTTTACTATAGAGTTTTAACTTAGCAATTTCCTTTCATGTTGCACAATTGGTGTTCAAATTGAAATTGTCAATCAATAAATTTTGAAGGTGTTTGACTCTTCACCATTGACAGTCATTAAAAAGCTTTGAAACTTTGAATTCGAATTTGAATTTTCAAAAACTATTATTTGTTTGGATTGGGTATTGTTGCAAATAATTGAGAATATTGTTTGAAATTTATATCTCAATTTTGAGGGTGTTTGGTGAAGATTAGACTTGATTCTGGCTGAATTTCAGAATGAAACTCGAAGAAGAAGAACAGATGACATACAATATACTTACGAATTTGTAGTAAAATTGTAGTATAATTGTATGTAAATTGTATTATGTTGTATATATATATATATATATATATATATATATATATATATATATATATATATATATATTTATTTATTTATTTATTTATTTATTTATGAAAGTTGAATTTTTTTGTATAATGTATGAATCATTATATAAAATTTATATTTAAGTTATCAATACAATCTTTTTACATAAAATTATTGATATGTATCAAAATTATATTAAGAGAGAAAGTTTTGATTGGAATTTTAGAGAGGAAGAATCACACACCACATACAAAATATATACAAATCAGATACAAAATATACAAAAAGACATATTGTATAAAAGTTGTATTTAAGTTGTATGATGTTGTATATGTATTTTAAATGGGTAAAAAAAATATATGAAAGTTGTAGATAAGTTGTAAATAAATGTATACTATATAATTAGTTGTATGAAATTTATTTTTAGTATGCATGTTGTTGTAGATATATCAATTTGTATTAAATTTGTACGAATTTTTTTAAAATATTTGTATGTTGTTGTACCATCAAATTGTATAATATTAATTATAAGTACGATGTATCCATTTTAGTGTTAATTTAAATATGTTTTATTAATTTGTCATAAATTAGTGTATTGGGTAGGTTAACCAATAATGATTTAGAAGCAGAATACTTTACTAGCCCCGCGCGATAGTTATTAACCTCGTAAAATCTCTGGATAAATTTTGATACATATCAGCAATTTTATATAAAAAGATAGTATTGATAACTTAAATACAAATTTTATACAACGATTCATACATTATATAACTATTTTTCAACTTTCATATAACATTCAAATAAAAAATATATATATAACTGCAACAAAATACAATCTACATACAATTTCGTAAGTATATTGTATGTCATGTGTTCTTCTTTTTCTTCGAGTTTCAATCTGAAATTCAGCCAAAATCAAGTCTAATCTTCACCAAACACCCTCAAAATTGAGATATAAACTCCAAACAATATTCCCAATTATTTGCAACAACACCAAATTCAAACAAATAATAGTTTTTGAAAACCTAAATTCGAATTCAAAGCTTCAAAGATTTTTAATGGTTGCCAATGATGGAGAGTCAAACACCTGAATACATCGTCGAGGAGGATTTTCATCAAACTTTGGACAGTAGTACAATGCTTCAACAGAGCCATTCAATGAAAAAATCAATCACCTTCAAAGAGTTCAATACCAAATTTAATTTGTGACTGGTTCAGACATTTTGTAGCCAAAGTAATTTATTGTTTCGAGGCTCATAGTCCACTTGATGTTCAAGCCAATCTTTCCAATCACTCAAGCTATTCCAACAACTCAACACGATCTAGGATTGTATACTTCGGGCCTACACTTTTTCGATGACGGGAGCTGCTATTGCCACCATCAGATACTCAAACGTGGTTAACACCATTGTTCCCTTAAGTTATGCCTTTTTTTAAGAAAAGAATCCCCTAATTTAAGACACTAATAATGAATTGGGAGCCTTTTAAAGTGGAATGTATATAATTTGTAAATAATCCTTGTTTAGGGCGGGTAATATATAAAATTAGGACAATTTTAGTAAATAAATTTCAAACATTGTATAGAAAGGAAAAAATCCCTATTATTTTTTGGAGCAGCTATATAAGCTAGTTTTTCCTAATTTGGTCAGCCCGTCCTACCCCGCTGCCCTCTGCTGAGTTGGGCTGTCATTCTATAGGCACTTCTTGAAGGGCCAGCTCATCCTAACCACTTAAGCTTTTGTCCCGTTAAATCTGGGCTGACTCAGCCCATTTTGACACCTCTAACTGGTCCACAAGATAAGGTTTTAGGGTTTAGGCCCAACTAATGTGGTTTAGCCCGCGTTGGTTCCTGTACAAAAATGAGATCGCAAATGATAGTAATCAATAGCTTTGGTGCAACGAATTCCCTCTTTAAATACTGACCCAAAGCCTCCTCCCTTTACTAAACTTGTAACCAAATTCTATTTTGGATCTTGTGAGTTTCATTTATGAATTTAATAATTGGATTTTTACACAAATAGCCGGTCAAATTCACTATTTATTTTTTCTAGCCGATATACATAGATTATACACATATTATATATACAATAACCCAGTATAATCCACTTAGTGGGGTCTGGGGAGGGTAGTGTGTACGCAGTACCTTACCCCTACCCTGGGGTAGAGAGACTGTTTTCAATAGACCCTCGGCATCCTTCCCTCCAAGGACTCCCCACCTTGCTCTTGGGGTGACTTGAACTCACAACATTTTGGTTGGAAGTGGATGATGAGCAACCCCTATTATATATGGATTATATATATATATATATATATTATATATTAGTAGATTATTTTTTAGTTTAAGCGGTTGGGTAGACGGTTATTTAGGTTAATCTCCTTTAATTAATTGAAATTTTGATTAGTAGTACCAAAAATGAACCAATGCCAACAACAACATACTCAGTATAATCCCACATAGTAGGGTATGAGGAGGGTAGTGTGTATGCAGAGTTGTAGACCTTATCCCCACTTTGTAAAAGTAGAGAGGTTGTTTCCAGTAGACACTCGGCTCAGGAAAGTATAAACACTATATTAATGAAAAGAAAGATAAGAAGAAACAATACCAAGAATTCGGGTAAAAGAAGAATATAAATAACAAGAAAGTAATATGACTAAAATGAAAGAAACTAAAGATAGCCATAAAAACTTAATACCACAACTAAGAGTTGAACAATTTAGACCACCTAGCCTATTAGTGTAATCCTGTGATCTCCACACCTTCTAATTAACGGTAAGCTGAGATAAAACAATGTCAATAGTAGAAAAAAAATAATAAAAAAATAGTCTTTTTGGGCGGGACAATGCAAGAATCTTCCATTCACACTGTAAGAGGCATATCCACAATTCCATATCGTAGCAAAGCCAAAGCCAATTAAACTCCCACCACAAGTTTCAACTGTCATTTTTAGCTCTTCTCGTTCGTAGAAGCCCCTCGAAATTCATGGGCAAACAAAGCTGGAAACAATCTTGAAATAGCAAAAACAGAACTCCTAAGTACTACACTGAATTAACACTTTAAGAAGATGAGTTCTGGAACTATTCTTATTACCCCTTATTTCTCTTTCCCTTCCATTTCCAATTCTAATAAATTTCCACGCCCTAAACTTCATTCTAGCTCGAACATAAACTATAGTATTCGCTGCTCAACTTCAAGTCCCGAGTTACCAGTTACTACAACAGGTAATCTTTCAAATTCTAGTGGACTAAAAACAAGAATCATCTAGTATTCTTTTTTTTTTCTTTAATAAAAAAGTTGTTCTTGATAACAATATAATGTGTTGTGTGGGACTGCATCTTGTTCGTGATTAGTACCAGTAAAGACAAATTAAATATATCGTATGCACAGACAGTGTGGAATAAGACTGGGTCTGTTGTTGTTGTTCTTAGTATGCACAGACCGATCCAGGATTTAAACTTGACATGTTCAACTTTAAGTTTCTTAGCACTCAACTACTAGTTGTGCTTTTAAATATATGGTTTCGAAATTTAATATTTGTTGAAATTTTAGTGCAGTTTTCACGTATACTCTATGTTCCGTGTTGAAGATAATGGGTTTAAGTTGAACCTATAGACAATTACTCCATCTGCCTTTGATAGTATGTAATTATTTTGGATTAGTTTGTATTTTTTGATATCTTACTGATTAATTATCTAACAAAGAATGGGTTGATCCATGTTATGATACTTGAGTGGAAAATTTGAAGTTCTATTCAGTGGACTTCGTTGGTGTTTAAAATTTAAATTGGACATGTTCAATGGAGAGGAGCTGGATCCTTGATTGCTAGCCATTTCCTGTTAAAACTCCAATTTCCTGCTATACTCTATCATAAACAAGGACTTGATTGCAGCCCTTCCCCGGCCCCTGCGTGAACACGGGATGCTTCTTGCATCGGGCTACCTTTTTTTTTTTTAACTCTTCATTATGTGTCTAGTACTTGTTTATGTTAGAGTCCTACTTTTGCTAGCTGAAATTAACTTTTTAACATTAATTCTTGAACAGAGAGATTTAGGTATGATACTCCTTTGACTGGTGGAGCATTTGATTTTGAAAAAGCCACAACTTCTCTAACTAGAAAAGCATTGGCTTGTCCAAAGAAAGTTACTCTTGTAAGGCATGGTCTCAGCTCTTGGAATGAAGAAGGTAGAGTTCAGGTTTGTCTTTCATCTTCTCATTTCATGTTCCTCCACCTTCTTTCTTACAAGAGTGTTTTTAATTCCTTGACAATGCTCTTCCCTGTATTGCTAAGTTTTGACATGTATAATGGAAGTACAGAAAAGAATGCCACTTTCCAACTTAGATAACCAGATTATCCTAATTTTAAGTTGCTGAGTCGTTGCCAGAAAATTTAGCCATTCCGGGGTCCATTGAGAACTTGATATTAAAGGTCAATGAACCACTGACAAGGGCATTTGAGTTTGTGCGCCAGCCAGTGTGGCTGAACAATATGAGGCACTCAATCTTCATGTTTCGCACTTAAAACCAAACATTACATGATTTCAATTTTCGTCTAAGTAATCATGCTAACTCAGGATAAGAAACTCAATAGGAGATAACCAAGAAGTGCAAATCTTTTCTGGTGCAAGGCCATTATGTTTAGTCTGGAGGCCCTGGAACAAGAGTGGTGTTGCTAGTCTGAGCTAATACTTGAAGTTAAAATTTTGTTAGTCATGGTTTTGAGGACATGTGCCTAGTTAAGAACATCAAAGTCATCTTTCGATACTGATGCGAGACTTATGGAGCATTACATTTTTCTTTTTGCAAAGACAGGTTATCTGAATTCTGTGCCCCTAACTAAAACATAACTTCCTTGATAAATGATAAGATGTGTTAGTTGAAGTGGGTTTTCCTAGTCCAGGCAGACAAACTTAAAACTGCATTTGAGACTGGTATCTTATCACTAGTTCATCTCTGATCCTGTTGTCAGTTCAACATTTTATTCATGTCAAAAATTACCTTCTCTTTTCAGTACATCAAAAAAGATATAATCTATAGCATGAGATTTCGTTTCTCGTTCAGTGCCTTCCTGGTTCACTCAATTAATGCTTTTAAGACCCTCTCTACTTTCATTATCAGAACCTAAATCCAATCACTGGCACAAAAAAAATATTGCATTTTGTCTTCACACACTCAAGTGTCTCTTGTCCTCCCTTAATCTAGAAAACCAAAGTTGTCAATAGTGAATCATTTTAAGGCTTATATTTCAAGTAAATCCACTTATCAGATGGGGGACAGGGTATAACATGCTCCCCCCCCTTGAGGGCTTGACATCCTCTCAGGCCTGGTCCAAGATTCTAGAGGTAACTCCTACTTCACATAATGTAGCACTTGAGTCGATCTACTTGCCCGACAATTTATTTTCATTCTTTCTCACCCAATGTGGTCGGGCTCTAGCATGACTCAAAGAGGTAAAATCCTATTTAATGCTGTAAGGAACTCATGTCTTTTAACTTCCTCTTTTTTAATTTGTGACTTGTCTGTTCTATAGCTGCTAACCAAATGGGTTGTACATGTAGGGAAGCTCAAACTTATCTATACTTTCTGAAAAAGGAGCAATGCAAGCAGAAAGGTGCAAGATGGCCTTGTCTGATATGCACTTTGACCAATGTTTCTCTAGTCCAATATCACGCGCCAAGGTTAGAGTATGGCGTTGTGCAATTATCTTTTGCTTACTAAACATGCAGTTATTAAGTGATAACAACAATGTCTTCTGCAGACGACCGCTGAAATCATATGGCAAGAAAAAGAAGAGCCTCTGGTTTTTCTTGATTCCCTGAAGGAGGCCCATCTGTATTTTCTTGAAGGCATGAAAAATGGTCTGCCTCATTCACTGCTGAAATAATGTGATTTTACTATTACCTCTTTTGAGTCACTATAACCTCAATATTGTAACAGGAAGGCTTAATCATTTAAGCTTTTGCATGCATTTAGATCAGTTCAACAGCATTAGCAGTTTTCTAAATGATGTTTAGTGTTTGGAGGCAGAGGATGCCAAGCGCATATATCCAAAGGAGTATACAACTTGGAGAGAAGATCCGTCTAATTTTTGCGTAGACGGTGTATACCCTCTTCAGAAACTGTGGGGAAGAGCATATGAAGCATGGGAAGAAATTTTATTGACACCGGTAAGTTCTAAGTACTGCTTAACTGATCTATGTTGATTGCATTGCAACACAATATACTGATATAGCTGGTTCTTCATCAGGGAGAGAACTTTTTGGTTGTGACGCACAAATCTATTTTACGAGCATTGATCTGCACAGCTCTTGGACTAGGGCCAGAAAGGTACTTCTATACACGGATAGTGTAAATGAACTTGTATAGTATCAAGTCACTTAAAAGATAATTATATGTAATGGTCCAAAAACGTGGGATCAGTAACTTGGAAAATAAGTCTGCTACAACATGTTAAAATACTCTGAGCTTATTCTCAAATCCCCTGTACGATTAACTCTAATGATATTCCGCGCACAAAATTAAACTAACCCTTTAGTTATGACAGCTGCCAAGCCAAATGCTCCTACAGATATTAAAATCAATCCTGGCGTATACCAAAACTTTCTTTCGTCACTATGAAAATTACATGTATTTTTTTATCTATTCTAACAATTCAACTAGTACATATAAAAGTTGGTTTCTTCAGCCACTATTGTTGACAGGTCTAATTTTATATTGATTCAGGTTTCGTTCCGTGGATATAAATAATGGAGGATTATGTGTATTCAAATTCAACAAACAAGGAGAAGCCATGCTTCATTCCCTGAACATGACAGCACATATGTACACAGACCACATCTACCACTACTAAATCAACGGCCATAAGGACTCAAAAGAAGGACAATTAAGATTACAATCACCAGTGCAACAACAGAGAACCGCATCAAACCAGAACAGTTGTCTGTGACTCTGTGTAGTATGTGAGTTATGAATCATTGAACTCTTAAAATAAAATTTTTGTTAGAATAGCATTATAGGTTAAGAACAGCAACAATTTGTAACATGTTCGAATTGGAAATGCAGAGTTCATTATTTCTTCCAGAATGAAATCTCGGTCGGGTAACAGATTTATGTTTTCAGGTTGCAGTTAAATTTCATTCAATCTTTAAATACTATAATGTTGGGAGACGGGTAATGTAATGATCATTTAATCGCGATAAGTGCAATTTCATCTTCTATGGAAGTTTACTTGCCTTGTTGTTCATATCAACCCCACTTTTAGTTTTTTTTAGCAAAAAAAAAAACTTTATGTTATCATTGTATAAAAGTTTAAATATTTTTCTTTGTTCAGTACAAAACTTATGGAAAATTTACCAGCAAAAGAAACATATTTGGAAAAACTCATACTTCATCTATGGCTCTTAAAACACACGCAAAAAAAACAAAAAAAAAAAATCTTCTCCCATATCAACTCTTATGTGTCAACAGGGAGTGGAGACCAAATCAAGTTTAGATTATATTAATTAGTACTAGTTTTAACAAATCTTAGTTGCTAATGAGAATGACAAACTACCAACAATGACAACAACGACCAAAAAAAAAAAACTACTATATTTTACAATTTTGTTGTTTCATATATAAACACCGGAATCCTTTAACAAATACTAAATCACAACTGCTACAAAGATCCTTGGTATTATCAACCAGAAAAGATTACAACGTTAAACTAATCTTTGACCATCAAAAGATTGAAACATTAATTATATTTATATTATGTGAAGATAAGCATACCAAACATGACAAAGATGTCTTTAAATCTTTCTTTTCGCATTACAATATTTCAACTACATATAGCATGTATCTAGAAACACAAAAAATAGTACAAAATAGGGCCGGGGGAATGATATTCTTTAAGAAAAGATCAACAAAAAGCTGTAAAATTTCCACGAAGAAGGAGGATTATAAGTCTAAGCTTTGAGAGTGTAAAGATTTAGAACATTGTGAAAAGAACAAAGAAGAAGAAGAAAATAGAGAATAGAAGCTGCAAATCCAGCAATAAGAGATCCAGCAACATGGTCACAGAACTTTGGAACTTGTCCACAAATTGGTAGCCAACCTGCATGACTGTTCCCCTTTTTCCCCACTTGTGCTATTGCCAAACATGCTGATATGCTTGAGTCCAACAGCAATGTCATAATCTACTCCATTTTTTTCACAACAATAAAGAAAAAGATTGAATCAGTCTAAGCCACGAAAATCTATGTAAAAGTTATTACTATCAAGAAAAGATACATACGATATCTGAAATGAGTATAATGCGTCCCAGCAAGTTCTTGGTAGGGGAAAAAAGAACTATGAGGGAATAGGCACTTGCTAGTATATTCACTCCAACAAAGTACCTGAAACATCAACAACTTATTTTAAGTGATGGATTCAGAATTTAAACGTTGTGAGTGTTTTTCGAGTTAAAGAGAATGAGTTCTGAAATGTATATCTAACTCTATTTATACTTATTTTTTGCACATATATAGAGAGAGAGAGAGTTCGAAAATTTTGTGAAATCTATGAGTAAGTCGACATGTACTACGTTCGTGCATGTGATTGACAATAGAAATATTTACTCATGTTAAAGACATTCATGAAAATTATGATCAACTTACTTGAACGTTGGCGTGTTAGCAAATTTGGCTTCAAAGGTCATGCCCAAGACTTGAGCAGAGTCATGGCTGGTGACCATGATAACAATGGCTGCAACACTAGCCCCCAAGGCTAAAAGCCTAAGCAGAAATATGATGATCCTGTTTGCCAAAGTCATAATTATAGGAATAAGAAAATAAGATCTTGTATTAAGAAAAAACAGGAGAAAGACAAAATGGAACTCTAGATTTTAATGTAAAAAGGGAGGCAAGTTAAAGGGCATAAGTGATCAGGAGAGGTAGAAATAATAAAGAGGGAAATTTCTGAGTTAGGAAAAGGCAGATAAGTGGGTGGTAAACTTGTCTTCTTTAGGGGCAAAGGGTCACGTTCTTGGTTACCTAATGAGTGTATACAAATAAACTCGTGCCATTAATATATAGTGCTAGTAATCAATAAGATCCAACGAAACCCTTTTGAGAGGACCCTTTCATGCTATTGCAATTTGGAACTAGTGGCACTTGGCCAAAAAATCATTGACTATCTACCAATAAGTGTTCCTTATAGGCAGGAAGAAAACTATTTAAATCTTAATTAATATGCAAAGTTTATTATTTAATATCAATTGTATTATGTCAGTTGAACTACCAAGTGGTTAATTATATAGTATATGTACGGCGCCTCCCACATTTAATTTGTTACTACCGTCGACAATTGAAATAACATGTTTTTGGCTTCTTCCTATGAGAAAACTTTTTATGTAGAAAGTAGAAAATGAAGAATTAACTTAAATAGTTGGTAACCCAATTGTTTAAATTAAAAATAGCTAACAAATATATAGTATATGTATAATTTATATGTAATATATTTGTAACTATATATAATCAATGTTTGCCGACTATTTGGGTAAAAATTTATATACTATATTAAAAGCGTGAATATCATTAGCGAAATGTCATTCGCCTTTTTTACCCTTTAAAAATAAAGTTCATATGAGATATAATGGTCATTTAATTATTCTCCTAATATTTAGGACTTTGATATTAAACTTTTCCTTATTTGAACTATGTATAAACTCCTAATATTTAGGTATTTAATTTAAACTCAAATAACATTTTACCTATATATAATTCAACAATCATTAGAGAAACCCATAATTATTTGTTAAACAAAAACTACAAAACTACAAAATAATTCTTTGTTAAACAAAAACTAGAAAATTGCAAAATAAAGAATCTACATCGATTTGTGGCTCTGTAACCTAATTCATCAAACTAATGTTAATATAGTGTTTGTATAATAAACCTTCGGCAGTTACTCAAAAAATAAATAGATGAATAAGCCATCTCCATTTCAGACATAAAATAATTCAAAAAAATAGTTTATTTCAAAAATTAAACTCAAAACTGATTTTTCCAAAATCAAATTAAAATCAAAATTAATACTTATAAATGTGATGGAACTTTAGGACCTTCAATTTTAGGTAAAGAATGTTAAAACAGATCTCTCCTTATAACTTATAAATTATTATGGCAACATTTATTATTTTAGCTAAAAAATTACTTATCAAGATCCAATGAGTTAAATTAATATCTTTACCAAAAGATTTTTAAATAAGCAAATTATTAAAATAGAAAATATCCCAACCTCTTTATTTGAAATTTTTTAATAAATTTTTAATATGTATTATTTGATAATTCTTTGAAGAATCATAATAAAAGTATTTTTTAGATTTTAGATTTATTTATCTAGATTTCGCGCGTACTAGTACCTTAGACAATTGAAATCATATTAGGAACTGTTATATTCTTAGGAAAGAATATTTAATGCATCGCCGCTTCATGACGTGATGCCGCAATATCTCGATATCGGCCGACAATAAGTTTTAGATTTTCTTTTTATATTGAAATACTAAATAAAATATTAGTAATACTTACATTGCTTAGCGGTTGGAGCAAAAAATTTATTTCCTTGATCATGTTTCTCCATACTAGCAAACCTCCTTTGTGTTTGTAACCTACATTTGCTAGCTCCAAGTCTGCATATTTGTTTACTTTTCTCCAAATGTGTCTAATTATTGTCTTGCTGGCACTTAGTAAGTATTTACAATCGAATAGCTCTAAAAGAGTGATATTATACGGGGAGAAATTCAAAAATAGCTAGATTTACAAATGGTCATTCAAAAATAGTCATAATTTTAAAGTCATCGAAATTTAGCCACTTTTCATGTAAAGATAAATCTCAACGAAAACACTATTCAAAATCCGGAAAATACTCCAGCATAATATACTGGAATTCCATTATAATATACTGGAACTCCAGTATATTACTGTAGCCAGCAAAGTATGCCGGTCCAGCATAATATGCTGGAAGTTCATACACAGGTGCATCGAACTCCAGTATATTATGCTGGACCGGTCTCTGTTGCAGCAAAATAGTGGCTATTTTTCAATGACTTGGCAAACGTCAGCTATTTTTGAATGACCAGTCCGAAAACTGGCTAGTCCGTGCTATTTTTACTATTATATGTTTTTTTTTTCGACAAGTTTGACGTAGAATTGTTGTGTAAAGAGTTGTTTATATTGATTAACTGTATATATTTGTGTTATTTTATTTTTACATTATGTAGTACATTTTAATAAAAACTTTTCTCTTCAAAGAAGGTTATGATTTTTCAGTCTTTGTAAATTTTTTATTATACTTCGAATTTTTTTACTCTCCCACCATTTTTGTATGTGCATAGATGAAGAAGCGGTTTTTATACACCATTTTTGTATGAAGAAGGTGCTGTTTATATCACCTTTTTAAGTTAGTGGTTATTTTTCAATTACTCTGCAAAAACTGGTTATATTCCAAACAACAATCCTAAAAGTGGATATCTATGAAAATCATCCTCATGTGGGCCTTTAGACCAATCTGATTCACATAAAAGCCCAATTGGAAACAAATGTGAATATGAAACTTGGGAAACTGGCAAGGCCCGTCAAGCCCCTCTTCTTTTTGAGAAACTGGAATACTAATATTAGTACTACTAAGAACCGATAATATTACATATCATGGAGATGCCACTTAGGGCATTTTAGCCAACTTTGTTATAATTTTATGCATCTGACTTAAAAGAGCATCTAGCTAGCAATGAAAAAGAATGAGGTACTTTAATTTACTTTCTATGTAATGAAAAAAT
This sequence comes from Nicotiana tabacum, assembly GCF_000715075.1. Lineage (NCBI taxonomy): Eukaryota > Viridiplantae > Streptophyta > Magnoliopsida > Solanales > Solanaceae > Nicotiana > Nicotiana tabacum. The sequence goes on along the minus strand of NC_134096.1, from coordinate 114,293,342 downwards.
CATATTTTTTTTCTGTCTAATTTACAAATCTATTATTAAGAAACTATTAATTATGAGTCTTAACTTCTCATTATGATTTTATTACCATTGGAAATTAGAAAGGTATGAACATAACTTCTAAATAGAACTTTGGCAACGACGTTGCTATATGTTTCGAATTTTACCTCTCTACATTTTGATCTATCAATAATTATTCCGATCAAATGTAACGAAGTTAATGCAATTATATATAATAACAATATCTCTTATACAAATGCAATAACAAAAAAGTAGAACAAAAAAATTGGTAAATAATTTATGTAGTATTTTATCCTAAATTTATTATCCTAATCCTTGATATCAAAGGAGTATCAAGTCATATAGAAACTTCAATTCAATTGCTTAATTCATAAACTTGTTTAGTCTGATTCCTTTCTTTTATTTGAAATAAATAAAAGAGTGCACAATTGTTTTTCTTTTCTTGAATCTTGTTGCCTTTCCTAATTATAATTCTATCAGATTTTGGTTTACTGCAAATCTATAAATCTATATATACACTATATTAAAAGTGGGAAGCCCTAAACTAGAAAGTTAAATTACCAAATTATCCTTCTAATAATATACTTTAGTAACAATAATAATTAAATTAAAAAATTAAAATACTATTATTTATATTGTGTCTCCTCTAAATAGGTGTGTCCTTTCATTAGTAACTACTATTTAAAAAATTATTTGGAAAGGCTAAGAATTAATTCAGAAAAACCTGAATTAAGATGAAAAAGATGTTTGTCAAGTGCCACGAGAGGCTAACTTTGTCTCATAATTTTCATTTCAATAATCGAAGTTAGGGAACTTCTTCCCCCTCCAAGAGGTATTGTATCATTTCTAACTAGAGCAATGTATACAGTGAAATATGATATGACACGTGGTCGTCTAAAGAAAAGACACGTGGAGTCCAAGACGGGGATGACTGAACACCGAACGCAACCATTCAACTTGTCACCGGAAGAGATAACGTTCATAAAAGTGTATTAAATGCTCTGCGTCCGGTAGCATTTAATAGGGAATATTCTGCAGCATTAAGAGCGACGGTTCGTTACAGAGAATTTGACATTTATGTTCATCGTTACATCTTCATCAATGACCCTCATAATTGGCATTAAAGGAGGGCACGATCTTAGGTCCTCCTTCCCTAGACATAGCTATAAATAGTGAGCTCAGTTATCATTGTAAGGGAAATGAATTTTCTGGCTAAACTTATAATGTATTCTATACAAAGTTTAATACAATCTTACTTTCTTGTTTTTTGATCTTATCATTGTTGTGCTCGGAAACCTTGTTTCCGAAATTGTCATCTATGCCGTTTCATCTACATTTCAAGGCTAAGTATTGTACATTTCTTCAATTATTGCATTATTTCATGATCAAATTAGTTTACTTGTCTAGAAACCATGTATAAATTCAACTGTACCGTTTTACGGGTAAATAGTTTGGCGCCCACCGTGGGGCCTAGACAGCAATGCAATTAAATTGATCCTTGCCTTTTTTACTAACGCGATTTGATTATTTTGTCATAGAAAAAATCATAAAAATGGCATATAACACTGTTAACAACACGCACAAACCTGAAATTCGAAAGGATCAGCCTCATTTCGAGGATTCAATCAGTGACACCCACAATGAAGATAACGACGCCGGGCCGGTGCATAAGAGGCAGTACCCTCAATAGGTTCGGGATGCAACTCTCGATGATGCTGGTGAGGAGAATGTCGTGGATGCGACGAGGGTCCTGCGAGAGCAATAGGCCATCTCACGCGGCATGATCAGGTTATGATATAACTGAAGCAGGCACTATCGGGGGGCTTCAAATAATACAAACAGACGAGATCCAATTCCTCCCGGTGTTCCCACAAACCTAACAACGCACAAAGTCGACAACAACACTCCCAGGGGTGAAGTTGGCTCTAACGGGACCGGGGAGAGTAGATCCGGTCTCAACAACGAGAACGACCTGTTAAAAATGAACTTTTATAGTTTATGAGGGAAGTAAACGCCTGCATGGACCAAATCCCGGACGCGCCGCCAATTTTGAAAGGCACAGACTCGAAGAAGTATACTCAATTGTTGTACAAGCCGAGCGCGGCACCAGAACTAATCCCGAAGTGGTTCAAAATGCCTGAAATGCCAAAGTATGATGGGACTTCAGACCCACAAGAGCATATTACCACCTACACAGCGACGGTAAAAGGAAATGATCTAGCTCCCCACGAAATTAAATCTGTGATGCTAAAGAAATTTGGAGAAACTCTCACGAGGGGAGCCCTAACGTGGTATTCATTGTTACCCGAGTATTCCATAGATTCCTTTAAGATGCTCGCCGATTCAATCATCAAGGCTCATGCCGATGCCAGAAAAGTACAATCCCGGAAGGCCGGCATATTTAGGATCGTACATGGAGAATCTGAATTACTACGGGAGTTCGTTACCCGATTCCAGAAAGAAAGAATGTTGCTCTCGGCTTTCCCGGGTGAGTGGGCAGCTGAAGCATTCACCAAAGGATTGAATTCGAGAAGCTCAAACGCTTCCCGAAAGCTGAAGAAGAGCTTACTTGAGTTCTAAGTAACAACTTGGGCAGATGTCCAAAACCGGTACGAGTCAAAGATAAGGATCGAATACAACGAGGTCTGTTCGGCATCATCGGCCAAAGTACGGGAGAAGAGCAGAGAAAAATCAAAGGATTACTACGACGCGGACAGAAGGACTTCAAGGGGGCGATTTTGGCCCTACGAGTGGACTGAAGGCCGTGGCAGAAACTTTCGGGCAGCAAACAAGTTCATTGTTAACAAAGGGACCGATCGTGGTCGAAACAATAGATCACTCCATGATAAAAAGATGTCGGAGTTTCGGGATCCTTCTTACCCCAAGTTATCGGAATATAACTTCAACGTTAGTATAGTAGAGTTGGTGTCAACCATGAGACATATTTAAAAAGGCACGATTCCCGAGACCTATGAGATCTGATTCCAACTAGAGGGATCCCAACTTATGGTGTGAATACCATGGGACGAACGACCACCGAACAAAAGACTGCCGACACCTCCGGGAGGAGGTGGCAACACTATTAAAGAATGGTCACCTTAGAAAATTCTTGAGTGACCGAGCTAAGAACAATTATGGTCGTAACAGAGACAACGCGAAACCTTCAAAAACCGGAGAAGAACCCCCACGCCAAACGATCAATATGATCTCCGGGGGGAGGGGGTGATATTAACGGGGTCACCTTTTCGGCAGCGAAGAAGATGAAAGTATCACTAACTCATAGTAAAAGACTCCGGGAAGACGATATTACTTTCATGGAGGAGGACATAGACGGATTGTTGTTACCACACAATGACGTTATGGTAATTTCTTTAAATGTGTTATATTTTAAGATTAAACGTGTTCTAGTGGATCCAGGAAGTCCGGCTAATATCATACAATAGAGAGTATTTGATCAAGCTAAACTCACCGGAAGCATTATTCCGGAAAAACGCTCCTCGTTGGATTCAACCTTACGAGCGTGACGACCCGGGGAGAGATTTTGCTGCTCACGAATGCTGAAGGAGTAATGAAAACAACTGTCCTCGAAGTAGTAGATGGTGACATGGGATACAACATCATCCTGGGAATGCCATGGTTACACAAGATGAAAGTTGTACCCTAAACATACCACCAATTGCTGAAGTTTCCAATGCCTGAAGGAATCAAGCAGAGGTGATCAACCGGCAACAAGGAAGATGAATGCAATCTCAGTTTCCAGTAGCAAAGGGAAGGAACGCACATCATAGCAATTACAGGAACCGGCACCTACTCCCGATCTAGAAGGAGTTAGCCCGGAAGCAAAGTCGTCAGAACAATATTAGGTGCCAAGATATTTCCAAGTTCTAGAAGAGACGGACGCAACGAAGTCCACAACGAAGGAACTGGAGCAAGTTTCATTGTTCGAGGAATTCCTGGAAAGAAATTCCACTTGGGGACATGACTGCACCCGGATCCCAAGTCTGAGTTTGGATCCCAACGTACCTCCGGTAAGGCAGAAGAAATGCCTTATTGCCGAGGCCATGAATAAATTCGTCAAAGAATAGGTAACTCGCTTGCTTAAAATCGGTTCGGTCCGAGAGGTAAGATATCCGGACTGACCAGCCAATGTAGTAGTTCCTAAGGAGAACAATAAATTTTGCATGTGTGGAGACTATAAAGACCTTAATAAGGCGTGCCCGAAAGACTCGTTCCCACTACCAAATATCGATCAAATGATTGATGCCACGTCGAGGCACGAGTTGATGAATTTCCTCGATGCTTATTCCGGGTACAACCAAATCAAGATGAACCCGGAAGATCAGGAAAAAACTTCGTTTATAACGAATTTTGGTACATATTGTTACAATGTAATGCATTTCGGGTTGAAAAATGCCGGAATCACTTATCAACGGCTCGTAAATAAGATGTTTGAAAAGCAAATAGGAAAGATTATGGAAGTTTATATATATGATATGCTCGTTAAATCTTTGAATGAAGGTGATCATCTTAAGCATTTGCAAGAAACATTCGATATCGTGAGGAAGCATAACATGAAACTTAATCCTGAGAAGTGCGTGTTTGGGGTCAATTCTGGTAAGTTTCTGGGATTTCTGGTCTCACAAAGGGGAATTGAGGTAAACCCCGACAAAATCAAGGCCATATAGGATATACCGGATCAATTGTCGAACATAAAGGAAGTCCAAAGTCTTACAGGAAGATTAGCATATATGAGCAGGTTCATTTCTAGGTCATCGAAAAATGTCATCGCTTCTTCACACTGCTCAAAAAGAAAAATAATTTCGAATGGACACCGGAGTACCAGCAGGCTCTGAGGGATCTGAAGAAGTACTTATCGAGCCATCCATTGCTCTCAAAACCAAAAGAAGGTAAAATATTGTTAGTCTACCTCACGGTTTCATAAGTTGTGGTAAGTGCGGTTTTAGTCTAGGAGGACGAAGGTACGCAATTTTTCATTTATTATGTTAGCAAAATTTTAACGGGAGCACAAACTCACTACCCACATTTGAAAAAACTGGCCTTAGATCTCGTAGTCACCGCTTGGAAGCTGAGGCCCTACTTCCAATGCCACCCGATAGCTGTGGTGACTACTTTCTCTTTGCGGAATATCCTCTGTATACTCGAGCCCTTGAGAAGATTGGCCAAAAGAGCCGTCGAAATAAGTGAGTTCGACATAGAATATAAATCAAGGACTGCAATTAAGTCACAAGTCTTGGCTGACTTCGTGGTCGATTTCAATCCGGGACTACTGCCTTTGGCAACCAAGGAGGAAGTAATGGTGTCAGAATTGATATCGGGGGTTTGGACCTTATTTATGGACGGATCTTCCAATATAAAGGGGTCTGGACTCGGAATAGTCTTAATCACGCCTTCGAGGAAAACCTTAAGGCAAGCCATTAGAACGATCCATTTAACTAACAATGAAGCAGAGTATGAAGCTTTGATTGCAAGGCTCAAATTGGCCTGGTGACTTGATTCCGAGGTTATTGAAATCAAATGTGACTTATAGCTGGTGGTAAATCAGGTCTACGGGATCTTTGATACCAAAGAAGAACGTATGCAACAATACATTGTAAAAGTCCAGGCTCTTTTGCCATGATTCCGGGAGTGGTCAATTACTCATATCCCGAGGGAGGATAACGCAGAAGCGGGTGCATTAGCAAACTTAGGATCATCGACGAAAATAAAGGAATCAAAATCTGGGATGTTAGTGCAACTGATGAACTCAGTCCTGGATACGGATGGTTATTATGAGGTAAATTCGATTAATCTAGTTTGGGACCGGAGAAATGAAATAATCAACTATTTCGAGCATGGGAAATTGCCCAATTGTATAGAAAATCCTTCCAAGCCCCGATGTCCCGGTGCTTAGGAGCGTCGAAAGCTAACTATGTCATGAGAGAAGTCCACGAAGGGATATGCGCCAATCACTCGGGCGCAGATTCTTTGGTGTTGAAGTTGATATGGGCAGGATATTATTGGCCTCGCATGGAACAAGATGCCAAATACTTCGTACGAAAATGTGATAAGTGTCAAGGCTACGCACCACTAGTACACCAACCGACATAACCCTTACATTCGGTTCTGTCCCCATGGCCATTCATGAAATGGGGGATGGACACCGTTAGATCACTGCCATCGGCTCCCGGAAAGGTAAGATTTCTTTTAATTTTGACTGACTATTTTTCTAAATGGGTGGATGCAGGTCCTTATTAGAAGATCAGAGAACGCGAAGTAGTCGATATCCTGTGGGAAAATATAATTTGCAAGTTCGGAATACCAAAAGAGATAGCATGCAACAATAGGCCGCAGTTTGTCGGTGCAAAGGTTACAAAATTCCTCGAATATTTGAAGATAAAGAGGATCACATCTTCTTCTTATCATCCAAGCACAAATGGTCAGGCGGAGTCAACAAACAAAGTGATTATTCAAAACCTCAAGAAAAGGTTGGAAGCTGCAAAAGGCAAATGGCCCGAAGAATTGCTCGGAGTTCTATGGGCCTACCGAACAACCGCTAAATAAAGTACATGAGAGACTCCTTTTTCCCTTTGTGTACGATGTTGAAGCCCTAATCCCGGTGGAAGTAGGTGAACCCACTTTGAAATATTTTCTGGCAGATAAAGAATCGAACAACGAAGCGATGTTAATCAACTTAGAATTGCTCGAGGAACGCAGGGACTTGGCGCATGTAAGAATGGTAGCTCAAAAGAAGATAATTGAGCGATATTATAATCGAAGAGACAACTTCCGTTATTTCAAAGTATGAGACTTAGTTCTTAGAAAAGTAACACAAAATACCCGTGAGCTCAACGCGGACAAGCTAGGTCCAACATGGAAAGGTCCCTATTGGATTTCATCTATCACTGGGAAAGGTTCATACGAGTTGGAAAACCAGAATGGAGATAAGTTGCATAGCAACTGGAACGTGGCACACCTCAAAAGATATTATTGCTGATGAACATTATTCAAACGGAAAGTATGTGCTGCACTCTTTTTCCCTTCATTCAATTTTTGTCCCAATTGGGTTTTTTCTGGCAAGGTTTTTAATGAGCCAGCAACAGAAAGCATACTACGAAGACATCAGCAATAAGACCTTTGATAGCAAGGCAAACAAGCAAGCTTACACTCGGGGACGGTTAGATAATCTTTGGTTCGATAGCAAATTCTCACTGGAAAGTTAAGTTTTCTACCGAACAAAGGTTACCCAACCATTCACGAGCACAAACCACTAGAGGGTTGTTAGATATTCCTTCGCTCGATAGCATAAATTCATGAGGGGAAGTAAAGTTGTGTTACCAAGTTGAGGATTATCTAACAATTCATTAGTGGAATCTTCGAAGATACAAAACTTCCAGTGTTCCAATTCGCACTTTTCGCATTCGAATACTGGGGGGGAATGATATAAGGATACGACAACAATGACTGCCACGTCAACCAAGAAATGAAAATCTGGAAACAAAATGCATCATCAGGACCAGGGACTGCGCAGCCAGCCCCGTAGAAATAAGTTGTACAAGATAGCCACAAGTAATGGCATTTTCTTTTCAGTATTGCAAATGCTTATGTATTTTTTGAAAATAGAAGAAATAAAATGAAATACTTTTGTTTTTATCTTGTTTCTTGTCTGAACGATGAATAAACTTTGTCATTTGAAAGTTAAACAAATACTTCAAATGTTAGTGTCGTAATGAACATGGGACGTCCTCTTTATGAGCACCGTAAACATAAGAGGGCTCTCGCTTATAAAAACCCTCATGCTAAAGGGTTAGTTCCGGGAGAATCTATGCCCGGAATTAAAAATGCCTTCGGGGAAAAATACACCCGAAGCCACATATGAAAAGGACGCAAAACGTAAACTTGCGCAAATACTTATAAAAACACTCACGTATAAGGGATAATGCTCGGAACCAAAGTGCTTCGAGGAAAACACATTCGAGACTACACATAGTAAAGCACAAATAAGAAAACATATGCAAAATTCTTGAGCAAATGCAAAGATTAAAGACTTGCATGGATATTCAAATAAAAGTAAAACTCAAACGATACTTGAGCAAATATATGTCTTTATTTACAAGAACGTGCCAAAACAGTAAAAGTTCAAAATGGGAAAAAGAAAAGAAAAGCTAAATTGCAGTGCCTCCAGAACCAGGAGGAAGAGAAGTGTTTGCATTTATGGAAGAAGTAGGTGGGTCCACTGATGGCTCGACGTTTTTCCTAGTTTGGTCTTCAGTATCGTCACCTTCCGATCCCTCTTCAATTCCCGAAAACACAAAACTAGAACCGGAAGAACCAGGAGCATCAGACTCCGCCGGGAGTCAATTTTTAGCAGCTAACTCAAGCTCTCGGACCTTAGCAATTTTGGCATCAAAGTCGATGATACCAGCTTTGGACTCCTCCAAGGTTTTTCTCCTCATGTTGTACGTGGCATAAGTTTTTTCAACAACGAGGAAAGTCGCTCGACGCTTAAGTTCTTCTTTGAGTTGGGTAACCTCGACAGAAAGGTTTTCCCGGGCGGACCTAGCAGATTTGAGGTTGATGTCAATGTCGTGGACAGTTGAACTAAAGAGCATATTATGCTCGATAGTTTCTTGTACTTCTCTTCTAAATGTGCGTGTTTTCCCCCAAAACAGCAAGCTCTTCGATTTTGGAGTTCAAGGCTGCTTCTAAGTTAGTTACTTTTTCGGTAGTAGCAGCCTCGCGCTCGGTTGCAGCAAGAACGACGTCCTAGACTTCAGCCCATTTGGCCTTAGCTTCATCGAATCTAACCCTCAGCGGGCCAATTTCTTGGCTAAGGGTTACCACTTCTTGATCGCTTTGTTGCAAATGAGCCTCCAAAATAACGGACCCAGTAGCTTTGGTTTCCAGTCCTGATAGGCGGAGAACAGTTTGGTCTCGTTCCACCAAAAGCTGATTTCGTCCATAAGTAAGTTCTTCCTTCTCACGAACCAACCTCTAAGGGACCTCAGAAGCAAGAAAGTTGGCCTACAAAGTAAGAAGAATTGTCACTTAGAATACATTCATACAGAAGTAGAAGAGGTAATGAAGGAAGAAAAGAACATACCGTTGCGTCGTTATGCATGGCATTGTTTAATAAGCACTCTCACGAGAGTGCCTGAATCTTTTTCCCAGCCTTTTTCTGAAGCCAAAGGCTTCGGATAATTAGCAAGCTCCACCGGCTGGGGCAGCATAATTTTGCCACAAATTCCCATGAACTGGGGATTGTGGAAGAGGAACACCTTCTTTATGGTCAAATGCGGCTGATGGAGGTGATGTAGCAATTGTTGGTGGAAGAGTGGATGAAGATGGAAGTGATGTAGCAGTTGCTGGTATTGGTGAAGGTGGAGATGAAGCTGATGGAGTTGAAGAGTGAGAAGCATCTGCATCAAATGTAGTGCTGGTTGTTGGATGCTCGCCAACCAAAGACGGCAAGGACCCGGTACTCAACCCCGCACCACCCGTTACATCAATTGGGGCCCAAAAATGGGAGTTGGCATTTTCTACCAAATCAGAGTCTCCCCAAAGTGTCGAGACTTCGTCTTCAGTTGGTGTAACTATCTCAACAGGTCGAGCATCATGTTGAGATGATGAGGATTGTCGCCTTCTATGTACATAAGCTCCCTTATCACTAGCTTCTTCATCATCATCAATCATCACGGTGTTTATGACCTGCCCGGAAGGAGGACCGGTCGTCATCGCCACCGGAGATGACTCGGAGGTGTCAGTCTTTTCCCTCTTATTCTTTTCCCCGGCCGCGGAGGAACGTCTTCTCTTTGTTTGCTTATCCTCCGGCCGAGGACTCTGTAAAGAAGTGTTTGCGCCCGAAACAGGCCCGGAGATACATGTTCGAGTAAGTGCCTCCTGAAGCAGCCTCGCTGCATCAGCGGTATCAGCCAAAACGTTCTCCTCGGGGACAACAACAGAGCCCGCAGGTAGATCTAGTTTCGTGAACAAGTCAGATGGGTTCAACCAAGTTCTCCATATATAAAAAAAATGGTAAGCAAGGTAAATTAAAATTACCATAATTTTTGGCCTTCCACCCGTATTTAAGGGCCAGTTCTTTACACAAACGAGTTTTGGGCGTCGTGACGTCCAAGATCTTCTGAACCCACCGGTTCAAACCTTCAACCACCGGTAGGATCCATCGAGTTGCTGAAACATGCGAAGGGTGAAGAGTTGATATAGCCATAAAAGAATCTAGTAAAAAGAAATACTAAACAAAGAGCTTACGAGTGCAGTTCCAAGCAACCGGAAAGGATGAAGCAGTTGTCCGAATGATGTCGCTGGTGGCGACTGCAATGAACCGTTCCATCCACCCACGGTCGATGTTATCATCCATGCTAGACAGCAAAGCATGGTGGTCACGCTTGCAGAGGTTTATCATTCCCCCGCGAAATATTTTGGGAGAATAGAGATTCACAAATGAGCTAAGGTTAGCTCATCTCCAGTCTCCTGGCACAAGCGTCGAAGGCAGGCGACCGTCCTCTACACTAAAGGACTTATCTATGCCAAACACACCTGGTAGAGAAGGCAAAACTCCGCAATCATAGAATCAAGCTCTCCATTCAAAGAAAACGCACCCAAAGTAAAGGGATACGTGTAAAAGTATGTAAAACCTTCCTTGGGAAGGGTCACTCGCTCCGATAGATCAGGAGCAATGATATCCAACTCATGGCAGCGACAGTCTTACTTCACAACAGGAATACTGGAAGGACAAATGGAAGAATGGTACTTACTAACAGCCCATGTACGAGGGTTAGTAGTAGGAAAATTCTCTTCAAAGTCCTTTTCTGGTACTGAGTTTTCTTGGGATGATGGAACTTATCGTTGGAGGAGCAGAGTCCTCGGCTTTGTTCTTGTTCTTTGAAGAACCAGCACGCTTGGAGGAAGAAGCCATTGAATAAGAAGAAGTAAAAGGTTTTGTGTTTGAAGAGAATTAGAGAAATGATGGAAAACAAAGATGCAAATCGGAAGCTCGAGAAATTATGAAGCGCAAAGGAAAAGAATGATGCATATAATTAAAATTTTGGCGGCTAGACTCATGGCCATGATTACCTTGATTATCGGCAAAAGTTGTGCTGAATCATGTGATGACGCGTGTTCAGGGCATTAAATACGAAAAGACGTGCGTCTAATCAACTGCCAGAAGCCTTCAGAGGAAATTATAGTAATTCCCGCCAAAAGAGTGTTTCTACCAACTTTTCGGTAATACAAAATTATGTCACCGGAAAGCAGGGGAGCTATCCCTATATGGTGAAATATGATATGACACGTGGTCGTCTAAAGAAAAGATACGTGGAGCCCAAGACGGGATGGCCGAAAACCGAACGCAGCCATTCCACTTGTCACCGGAAGGGATAATGTTCATAAGGGTGTATTAAATGCTCTGCGCCCGGTAGCATTTAATAGGGAATATTCTGCAGCATTAAGAGCTACAGTCCGTTACGGAGAATTTGGCATTTATGTTCACCGTTACATCTTCATCAATGACCCTCGTAATTGGCATTAAAGGATGGCACGATCCTAGGTCCTCCTTCGAGGAAAGAGAATAAAAGCATGAAGGGTGATGCCGTGCACACGAATTTTCTGGCTAAACTTATACTACTTTCTATACAAAGTTTAATACAATCTCACTTTTTTATTTTTTGATCTTATCATTGTTGTGCCCGAAAACTCTGTTCCCGGAAATGTCATCTAATTCTAAAATGAGATGCTATAACTATATCAAGACACATTGATCCAGCATACTGTATTATGCAAATATAATTCTAAAATGATCGAGTCAAGCATGCTTTCCACAGATAAATCAAGTACGTACTCATATCCATAGACCTTCCATTTACTCAACAGTTAGTTTTTTCTCAGTTCATCTTCTCCTCTATTAATTTAAGTTTTCTTGATGAATAATATTATATTAAGTTTTAAGTTTATATACATCACAATTGATGATCTCCCGAATATTTCGATAGAACATATTAATGAGGAATTTTTTTTGTTGAGAAAAAATATCAGATATTCATTAAATAAGTCTCTATCGTGAACGATAATGTATAATAATTTATTTGGGATAAAATGCTTTTAACTCCATTTTGCAGTTGTTCAGGTAAAAAAAAGTTAGGCGAAAAAAAAAGAGTAAAAGACACAACTCTTTGCTTATTGAATAATACTATTATATAATTTTTATGATTGATGTTATGAACTAATAAATTTGTATTGATTTATGAAGGGATCATTTATTTATCACCAATAATACTGAATATTAAGAAAAAATTATAATATAGGGATAATGAATATTTAAACGTCTATGTTTTTTTATTTTGGATTACGTAGAATAAGTGAGTGACAAGAAATGAATGAAATGGTTAATAAGCACTATCTGAGTCTTGTTTAATTATTTGTAGAAGACAGAGATACTTAAACTCAAATTCAGAAAATACATATTCAAACTCTTAATTAGAAAATTGTGTCAATGGTAGTTTTTTCTGCTCCTTAGTATTTATATGAAAATATATCAATATATCAAAAGTGTCTTGATTGTTCTTTAATCAGTACTTAGCACGTAAGTGTAAAAGTGATGTCATTTTCAATAAATTTATTGGTGAATCCTAGACCGAGAGTACTTGTTGAAACAAGATAAAGCACAAACCCCATATTTAAGGCTACTTCATTTCATAAATTTTATATTCATATTAATTCTAAAGTAGGGCGGCTCAATAAATATGGAGGCCTAAAGCAAAATTTCAATGAGAGGCCTTTTTTATATAAAAGAAAAAATTTATATATAATTTCATTTAAATTCTGTATTTCTAGTTTTTCATATGCAAAGTTATTAATAATTTTATCTAATCCATTTAATTTCTCTTGAGATATACACGGTGTGAGACTGTATTAAGGTTTTAACCTTTATTGAGTTACGAATTAATAATCGAATCCTTTCTCAATTTATGGTCTAGAGAGTAATCCTACTTTTTTACTATGAAAATTAGTAATTTCTCATTTAAAACACTAAATATTATTCTAAAAATAAATTAATATATAAACTGTTAGAAAAATTTGGGGCCCCAAAAATTATGAGGCCCAAAGCAGGTGCTTTAGCAGCCTTATCCTTGGACCGGCACTGTTCTAAAGGTTCAAGCATAATTAGCTACCTTTAGTTTAGTTACATATTGTACATCCAATAATGTTCATTGTTGATTTTTGAGTCAATAATGTCTGATTTTTGAGTCAATATATTATTATTATTATTATTATTATTATTATTATTATTATTATTATTATTGTTATTATTATTATTATTATTATTATTATTATTATTATTATTATTATTATTATTATTACTATATTATATGTAAAATAATATATAAGTATTATCTAGTAATATTAGATAACTTTTAATGAGAAAGTAAAATAAAAGAAGTTGGTTTGAAAGGTTGTGTTCCTTCAAATTTATTCAATTGTTGGAAGGGTTAAAAAAGAATCACTGATGATCCTAAATTTTCAAAATGCACGACGTGTTTCTTAGCCAGAAGCACTAGGAAAATTATGAGTTCAATCAAAGTGAAATATAAATTTGAGTCATTAACCTTTAACTATTGTCGGGCAAACAATCATGTACTATAATTATCTATGTTAAATAATTAAATTTATAGGATTTGTTTATACAATTAATATTTATATTCTGCGTATATCAACACATTGTATTGCTTGAAGAAGCAAAATGAACAAATTGTTATGACATTGAACAATATTATGCGAACTATGCTCACAGATTATGGCCAAGAAAGTAAAGTAAATATAACAACAACAACAACAACAAACTCGGTAGTATTCCATAAGTGGGATCTGGGGAGGGTAAGATATACGCAGTCTTATCCCTACCCCTAGAAGGGCAGAGAGACTGTTTCCGATAGACCCTCGGCTAGAGAACGACTGAAAAAGAAAATATAATTTCAACAAATAGGAATAACAGTAAGATGAAATAAGATTGAATCCAAGAATGCAGTCAAACTCTAGGTAGTTATAGCCATCTATGGATAAAAGATATCATACTTAACACTAATGCTAGCGAATTGAGTAAGACAAAGAGAAACGCCCGACTACCCACGAACCTTCTACCCTAAACTTTGACCTCCACACCCTTCTGTCTAGGGCCATGTCCTCGGCCAGCTCCAGCTGCGCCATGTCCCACCTAATAACCTCTTCCCAAGATTTCTTAGGCCTACCTCTACCCCTCTTGCTACCCACCGAGGCTAACCGCTCGCACCTTCTAACTGGGGCTTCTATACTTCTCTTAACATGTCCGAACCATCTCAACCTCGCCTTCCTCGTCTTATCCTCCAAAGGGGCCACTCCTATCACGACCCAGAATCCGCTAAAGGTCGTGATGACGCCTAACACCGCCGTCAGGCAAGCCAACAGTGATTTATCAATTTAATTACTCATTTTAGTAATTTGAAATCATGATTTTCCTTAGTTGACGAGATAAAATAGGATTTACAGAGTAAATAAAAATATTTACACAATTACAACAACGAACAACCCGTAGAAAGACCCAAAAATCCGGTATCATATATGCATGAACATTTTCTAAGGAATATAGTAATAATACAACATTTGTCCCGAATTTAGTAAGACAAAATAAAATAAATAGTACAATGGGGACTCGATGGACTGCGATGCGTAGCCTGAAATGCAGCTCACCTAAAGTCTCCTCAACAGGTGTGCCTACGCGCCAAAGTGATCATCCATGAACCTGTCAGATCTTGCATATTTAGTGCAGAAGTGCAGCATGAGTACGTAAATCAAACGTGTACCCAGTAAGTATCTACCCTAACCCCGGAGAAGTAGTGACGAGGGGTCGACATCGACACTTACTAAAGGTCCGATAAAATAATATAGTAAAACATGAGCAGATATGAAGCATACGATAATGATGGGGTAAATCTGTAAAATACATAACCTTCCGATTACTCTTTTAAAGCATGAATTTCTAAACCTCATATTCTACCTTAACAACTGAGAAAAATGTCAAGTGTCATTATCATAAAATAAGAAATACAATAAAATGCCAGGCATTAGTGAAAAGATTAGCTCGTAAATATTCGTGCTACTAGCGATATAACGCACGATACTGTTGAGGTCGTTCGGCCCGATCCAGAATAATATGTACACTGCCGAGGGACGTGCAGCACGATCCATAAATGCATCTATATACTGCTGAGGCATTCGGCCCGCTCCACAAGAAAATGAAGGAAGTTATCGAATTACGAAGCACGTATTTACAATACAGCACATGAGCACAAAATGAATTTAATCTTTACCATTTCTTAAATAATTCCCTCACAACTCAAAGTGTTAAGGCTAAGCCTCGTGTACATATATTTACTTCAAAATCAATTTCAATTATAACTTCAATTAATTAAGCGAGTAGAATGAGTTCAAATAATTCAAATATAAAATGATAAGATCCTAAGTCTACCCGGACATAACATGTTGTAGCTAGGTACAGACTCATAAATGATAAGATCCTAAGTCGATCCAAAACTATTCAACAAAAGTGCAAACTCATCAAAATATACTCTAATACCCATGATTAATCATTTTATACAAATTTCCAACTCCGCTCGAAAAGTCAATAGAATAAAACCCTCGGGTCCACGCGCCCGGATTCCGATTTTTTTTGAAGATAAACCTCACCCACACACCACGAACTCAACTATATAATTTATTCCTAATTCCATGTCCAATTTCGTGGTCAAATTTTAGAAATACCAAATTTATAGGTTTTCTACCAAAATCCCAAATTTTTATTAATTTCTATATTTAAATCCATATATACACCTTGTATTTAATTCACAATATGCGTGAATTACTTACCTTGACATATGTGATAAAAATCTTCCCTTGAAGCCCTCCAAAATCGCCCCAACTAAGTGAAAACGAGAGAAAATGGGCCAAATCCCGCTTTTTAAAAGAACCTTCTGCCTAGACGACCTCTCGTATCTGCGGAAAAATAGTCGTTCCTGCGGAAACTTCCTCGCTTCTGCGGAAGACCACTGTCAGCAGACCATCGCACCTGTGGAAATTCTTCCGCTTCTGCGCAATCACAGGTGCGACACACCCTAATGCATCTGCGCAAATTCCCGCACCTGCGGCCCTGACCTCGCTTCTGCGCACACGCAGGTGCGCTACCCGCCTCCGCTTCTGTGACTTCATGCCCAGGCTGCCCAAAACGCTTCTGCGGACCTCACCTCATATCTGCGACCAAACGTCCGTAGAAGCAGTCATGCCATATGCTGCCCAGCTTCAGCATCTACTAAGTCTAAAATAAATCCGTTAACCATCTGGAATCCACACTAGGCCCTCGGGACCTTAACCAAATATACCAATACGTCCTAAAATACATTACAAACTTAGTCGAGCTTTCAAATCACACCAAACAACGCTAAAATTATGAATCGCACCCCAATTCAAGCTTAATGAACTTTAGAACTTCAAACTTCTACATTCGACACCGAAACCTATAAAATCAAGCCCGATTGACCCCATATTTTGTACACAAGTCATAATTGACATTACGGACCTATTCTAACTTTCGAAATCATAATCCGACCCCGATATCAAAAGGTCCACTCCCGGTCAAACTTCTCAACAATCGTCCAAATTTTCAACTTTCGCTAATTGACGTTGAAATGCTCTCGGGTGATCCGATATTCAACCCGAACATACGCCCAAGTCCGAAATCATCATACGAACCTATTAGAACCTTCAAATCCCGATTCCGAAGTTGTTTACTCAAAAGTCAAACCTTAGCCAATTTTCTCAACTTAAAGCTTCCGAAATTAAAATTTTATTTCCAAAGCAACTCCGAACTTCCTGAAATTCAATTCCGACCACACGTACAAGTCATAATACCTGAAATGAAGCTACTAAAAGCCTCAAACCGCTGAACGACGCGCTAGAGCTCAAAACGATCGGTTAGATCATTACAACTCACACTTTTTCCCGAATAACTTCATTCCTAATATTATCCAACCGGTATGCCCACACATCCTCCTCAACATACCCATCTCAACTAATTTAAGTTTTTGGGTATGAGAGTTCTTGACCGACCAATATTTTACTCCATACAACATAGCCAGTCTAACTACAGCCTTGCAGAACTTACCTTTAAGTCTCAACGGCACATTCTTATCATACAAGACACCGTAAGCAAGCCTCCACTTCATCCATCCTACTCCGATACGAAGCGTGGCATCTTCATCAATCTCCCTGTTACCTTGTATTATAGATCCAAGATACTTGAAACTACCTCTCTTGGGATGACTTGTGTATCAAGCCTCACCTCTATATCCCTTTCTTGGGTACTGTTGCTGAATTTGCACTCCAAGTATTCCGTCCTGGTCCTCCTCAACTTGAAACCCTTAGACTCTAGGGTCTGCCTCCAAACCTCCAGCCTCTCATTAACACTACCCCGCGTCTTGTTAATTAAAACTATGTCATCATCAAATAACATACACCATGGCACCTCACCTTGAATGTGTCTCGTCAATGCGTCAATCGCTAAGAAAAATAGGAATGGACTAAGAGTTGATCCCTGGTGCAACCCCATCATAACTGAAAAATGTTCCGAGTCTCCTCCCGCTGCCCTTACCCGAGTCTTAGCTTCATCATACATGTCCTTAATCACCATAATGTAGGCTACTGGGACCCCTTTAGCCTCCAAGCATCGCTATAGCACCTCTCTCGGGACTTTGTCATGTGCTTTCTCTAGGTCAATGAACACCATGTGGAAGTCCTTTTTCATCTCCCTATACCGTTCCACCAATCCCCTCACAATGTGAAATTTGTGAATGGCTTCCATAGTCGAATGCCCTGGCATTAAACCGAAATGGTTCCATGATTAAATCTAGGAGATAGCTACCGAAACAAGCTAAGCAAAAAATACAGGAGAATTTCTAAAACAAGAAGCATTGCAAAGGGAGCAATTGACATTATTACAATGAAATTATGATAGAAAAGCGTACGAAAGCATTTAATTAATTGGTTTGGATAATTTTTTCTCATCTTAAGGAAGTATTAGGTGTTTCATTACATGTTTGTACCTAATAAAATAAAATAAAATAATAAAAAAAAAACTCAAGTATCTAACTAAATGTTGATTGTGATATTCCTAGGTTCAGATAATATCGAATAATCTTTATCTCGACAAAAAAGTCATCCTACAATAATTTAATATTGATCATTCATAATTTATACTTTATTTATTCATGTATATACTTATTTACTTAAATTTTTATTTAAGTAATATTAATATTATTTTATAAAATTCGGTACTACGTGATTGTATACACATGTAGCGCACGCACCTTAAAAAAAGAAAAGAAAAAAAAAGTAGTAGTAAATAAATGAAAAGAGCGCCTCCCTTATGACGGTTTTGACCTATTTCTCCTCCAAAGGACCAAAAGTAAATAGTATAAAACCCAATTATTCCGCTCCTTCTTCATTCTCTTGCCTTTGCCCCGTTTCCCTCTTCTCCTCTCTTCCCCCTTTGGACTCATCCAAGTAAACCACTATCTGAACCAAATATAACTACTAACAACACTGAAAAAACAAAAATCAGGGCGCCAATTATCTTGGGCGTTTGAATCAATCTATTTGAACTGTTAAAAAAAAAAAGAAACTCAAATTTAATTTTGTTGAATCAATATGGATACGGAAGAAGAATATGAGCAACAATACAATAATGATGATGATGAAGAGGAAATAACCCAAGAGGATGCTTGGGCTGTCATCAGTGCTTACTTTGAAGAAAAGGGGCTTGTCCGACAGCAACTGGATTCATTTGATGAGTTTATTCAGAACACTATGCAAGAAATTGTGGATGAATCTGCTGATATTGAGATCCGACCCGAATCCCAGCATAACCCCGGTCACCAATCTGACTTTGCTGAGGTCCGTTGGAACTTCGAATTAATTCTCCTTTGAAATTTGGACTTCAATTTGGCATTAGGGTTTTATTTAGGGTTTGCTTGGAGGAATAAGTACCTTGTGAACTAACTGAGCCCTAAATTGAAAAAAAAACATGAATTATGAGAGTATTGCAACTACTGCTATTTTAATGGATTATTATGAGAGTGTTGGTTCAGCTCAATCAGGCATTGGGGTTCGTAGGGGATTGATGTAACAAGTTGCAACTAGAACAGCACTTACTTTTGCAGGAAGTTTAAAGTCAGTCTTTATCAGGGTTGACCGTGGATATTAAATTTGAACTACTTGTGATTTTGTGTTAGTGAGGGCTAGTTGTAGCAAAGTGCAGTTTAACTTAATATTGAATTTGGAGCGTTTATGCTGTTGTTACTTGCATTGGGTAGTTTTATTTGAGACTGGGAGGGAGGCATGGTCACACATTGATGGTATTGGTAGGTGGGAATATCTTAATTATTGAGTTAATGTAGGGCACAGTTCCTTTGGATATGCTAGAAATCTTTACTTGGTCTCATTTATATGAGGTAATTTAGATTTGCACTAAGTTGGCACAGTGGAGGTGAATTTAATGACAACTGTTCGAGTTTCAAGTTGAGTTATGTGCTGGTTTGAGGGCAATGCAGCTCAGTGCTGTTGCATCATATTGAAATTGGGTGGTCGTTTTCTTTCCTCCATTCGGGATGTGGGGCGGGGTGGCAAGAAGTAAGGTTATACTGAAAACTTGAGGTTTAAAGGAAAATGTTTATAGCATCTTGTTCAATTTTCTGTGTGGTCAAAAATTGAAGGACAGCTAAATACTGTTAAGTTTTATGGTTATCAGTGTCCCAGGAGAAAGGACCATATTCAGGAGCTTTATGGTTATCACTGTCCCTGAATGAAGAATCATGTTCAGGAACTTTACGCATTCAAATTTTAATTGATTAATGAGAGTTAGCTGTTTTTCTGTATGACACTTGCTTGGTTTTAGAGAATCTGAGAGTAGCTATAACTTCTTGAAGTTATTCGGTTGTTGTTGGGCTTTGGGTTTTTAACATAAAATGTGTAGTTAGTGTACTTCATCAAAATAAAAAAAGAAAGTGTAGTTAGTGTTGGCATTTGGCAGGAGAAGTCATGTTAAACATTGTTTATGTTTGTGCTTTTTGCTGAAATCCATTGGAACGTTGCATAAGTAGCGAAAAGTTGACGCGCAAATTGCCCGAGATGGAATATCTGTTATGTATGTTTTAGGGGGATAAATAATCCATTTTACCCATGTTAATTCTATTCTACAAGCACTTCGTAGGGATGTTCCGAAATGCGATGTATCCTCTGTTAGTAAGCAAATAAGTATGTCCAATCATGCATAAAATTTTTCTAATCTTCTATGCCAAAGGTTTTATACAAAGTCTAAAGTTTGACCTTATTCATCATTGTTTTGTGCAGACAATATACAAAATCAACTTTGGTCAGATTTATTTGAGTAAGCCAATGATGACAGAGTCAGATGGCGAAACTGCTACCTTGTTTCCAAAGGCTGCAAGGTTGAGGAATCTGACATACTCTGCACCACTGTATGTGGATGTTACAAAGAGAGTCATCAAGAAAGGGCATGATGGTGAAGAAGTTACTGAAACTCAGGACTTCACAAAAGTCTTCATTGGAAAGGTGAATATACTGTAGCCTTGGAGCATATTTGGTAAGTATGATAAGAGGTTTGTTATAATTGTTATTGATGATCAAACTTGTTTCATCTTCACTTACAGGTTCCTATAATGCTTCGGTCAAGTTACTGCACATTATATCAAAATTCAGAGAAAGATCTAACAGAGCTTGGAGAATGTCCATTAGATCAAGGTGGGTACTTCATTATCAATGGAAGTGAAAAGGTCCTAATTGCTCAGGAGAAGATGAGCACCAATCATGTGTATGTATTTAAGAAGAGGCAACCCAACAAGTATGCGTTCGTTGCGGAAGTCAGGTCAATGGCAGAATCTCAAAACCGCCCGCCGAGTACTATGTTTGTGCGGATGCTCTCAAGAACTAGCGCGAAAGGGGTAATGTCCACTGCCTGAGACGAGCAATTTCATTCTTCTTTAATTGTTGTTTGTTTCAATTCATGAAACTTATAATTGTTCTCCATTGCTTTTTATACTGCAGGGTTCCTCGGGCCAATACATTCGGGCGACACTTCCATATATCCGGACAGAGATTCCTATCATTATCGTGTTTCGAGCTCTAGGTTTTGTGGCTGATAAGGATATATTGGAACATATTTGTTATGATTTCAATGATACTCAAATGATGGAGTTGTTGCGTCCGTCTTTGGAAGAAGCTTTTGTTATACAAAACCAACAGGTACTTTTTGGTTCTTGTGGTTTTTTTTAATTAACCTCCCAAGCTCTTTCTTTTCTTTGATGATGTTGCTAAAATAGGAAGCTTATTTGACAAAGTGCTATCTCGATTCAGTGTATTGTTGTTCGCTGCTGCTATCGTCTTTGAGTTCATTCTTTAATTATGTGATTCTGTTAGGTTGCTCTTGACTACATCGGGAAGAGAGGGGCTACAGTTGGTGTTACAAGGGAAAAGAGGATAAAGTAAGTGTATTGAAGTTGCCTAAACATATTGTTCCTGTGACCTTTTGAAGCATGTGAATAAATGCTCTCAAATCAATGTTTTGCAGGTATGCCAAAGAGATTCTTCAGAAAGAAATGCTTCCTCATGTTGGGATTGGAGAGTATTGTGAAACAAAGAAAGCTTATTATTTTGGGTAGGGCATCCTCTTTTTGTTTTGAAGAAATGATGCGTTAGTTCCTTTTAACCCCCCCCCCCCCCCCAATTTTAGTTAGTGGTGGATGTGTCTCAGGATTTTGAAACTACTCATCTCAGGTATATCATCCACCGGCTTCTGTTGTGTGCACTTGGCCGAAGGGCTGAGGATGATAGGGATCACTATGGAAATAAGAGACTGGATCTTGCTGGTCCTTTGCTTGGTGGCCTGTTTCGAATGGTAGGTTTGTTCTTATATTAGCATTTGTTTTACACTGTTGTACACATCATTTCTGATCTTTGTTTCTTGGGTTCCGGCTGTCAATGCAGCTTTTTAGAAAGTTGACAAGGGATGTTAGAGCCTATGTTCAGAAGGTAAATGCACAGACCTTCTCTTTGTGGCGTCATTGGCTGAATATTTTGTTTGTGCCAACTCTTCTTATTGTTTATGTGTCCTTCAGTGTGTTGACAATGGAAAAGATGTAAACCTACAATTTGCAATCAAAGCTAAAACCATTACCAGTGGGCTGAAATACTCTCTTGCTACTGGAAACTGGGGGCAAGCTAATGCAGCGGGTACAAGAGCTGGTGTTTCACAGGTCAGCTAGCTATTTAATCAGTTGACGACAGGATTGATTAATCTTCTTCCTCGGATTAATAATACTGTTTGTCGATATGTTCCAGGTGTTGAATCGTCTGACTTATGCTTCTACTTTGTCTCACTTGCGAAGGTTGAACTCCCCTATAGGACGAGAAGGTGATTGATTTTTCTTCTATATCGCCATTTTGTTTATGATATATGTGATTCTACTTTTTGATAGTATTTTGATGTAGTTCGTTTCCCACATAATCAATCATCTGCCCTAATCTCAAACTAGTTGGGGTTGGCTAAATCACGTCCCTGTTAATCTTTCAGAGAACACCAAAGCAAATGTCAAACTAGTTGGTAGTTGGTTATTACTAGTTCTGTTTCCTTTTTTTTTCCTTTGTTATTTAGGTTTTGCTGTTTTTGTTTACCAGGGAAACTGGCCAAACCAAGGCAATTGCATAATTCACAATGGGGAATGATGTGTCCTGCAGAAACACCAGAAGGTCAAGTAAGTGACTGCTCTCCTGTGGAGCTTCTGCTATACCAGGATGTGGCTGGATCAGCCCCTCCCTTTCTCCCATCCCTCTAATAAAACCCATAGAATGCAAACAGGAATGAGATTCTTTGGAGACTGATTCATCACTTCATGTTCTACTTGTCATCTGATTAGGCA
Source organism: Nicotiana tabacum (assembly GCF_000715075.1). Classification (NCBI taxonomy): domain Eukaryota; kingdom Viridiplantae; phylum Streptophyta; class Magnoliopsida; order Solanales; family Solanaceae; genus Nicotiana; species Nicotiana tabacum. The sequence continues at coordinate 114,270,294 of NC_134096.1, read as the reverse complement.
TGTGGGCTGGTGAAGAATCTAGCCTTAATGGTTTATATAACAGTTGGTTCAGCGGCATATCCAATTCTGGAGTTTTTGGAAGAGTGGGGTACTGAGAACTTTGAGGTGAGTAAATCTCAGTGTGTCGGGATGTTTGTGGGTCTGCTTAATTATTCTGTATTTTCTTTACTCTATTAAGTGTGATGATGATATGGTCTTCCTTGGCTCACCATTGCTTTTCTGTAAATCTAGGAAATTTCTCCTGCCGTTATTCCACAGGCTACAAAGATCTTTGTCAATGGTACCTGGGTGGGAATTCATCGCGATCCTGACATGTTGGTGAGAACACTCAGACGACTTAGGAGAAGGGTAAGAAACAAACTACACTAACTTTGAGTGGATGATATTACTTGTACCGTCTGAAGCATATATTGGAGGATGGTAAAAGCCATATAATTACATAGTAATCTGGAAAAACAGCTATGTGATGTCAGTTCTATATATCTTTGATTTGTTATATATTACAGCCATGCTCTTATCCAACCATTGTAAACATATGGATGTTGAGTTGGAAGTACAGTACTGCACCTTTATTCTGGCTTACAAACTGATATTGTCTAGTGGTTTCTACTAAGTTCTCTGGTCTCAACCTTTAGGCACCCTCTTAAACACTCTTGGCCTCCTATATATTATCACTTGAAACGGGAGCTTCTGCATTTACTTTGGTTATTTTGCATAAGTGCCTTTATTTCTGTTTTATGCAGGTTGATGTCAATACTGAGGTCGGGGTAGTTCGTGATATCCGTTTGAAAGAACTTCGAATTTATACCGACTATGGGAGGTGCAGTCGTCCATTATTTATTGTGGAAAAGCAAAGGCTGCTGATCAAGAAGAAGGATATTCAAACATTGCAACAACGGGTATGCTAACCCCCCCCCCCCCCAATCGCTTATGGTCAAACTCATGGTTGCTTGGAAGTTTGAACTTCCCTTTGCTTCAGTTACTTACATATTCAGTATTCTTTTTTCAGGAATCACCTGAAGAGGGTGGCTGGCATGATCTGGTGGCTAAGGGATACATCGAGTACATTGACACTGAAGAAGAAGAAACAACGATGATTAGCATGACTATAAATGTGAGTGGTCAGCAGAGGTCTTGCTATTTTAACCCTTTCTGATTTATACTGAGATGCTGAAATGCTGATGTTAATGTTTCTAGGATCTTGTGCAAGCACGCCTTAATCCTGAGGAAGCTTATTCTGATACCTATACCCATTGTGAGATTCACCCGTCACTAATATTGGGTGTTTGTGCATCAATTATTCCGTTTCCTGATCATAATCAGGTGAGTTATGTTTTGGTTGTGATTTCTCTTGTCAAGTTGTTTCTGATCTACTAATCTTCTGTGTTTATTTGTTTTCTTATCAGTCTCCCCGTAATACTTATCAGTCAGCTATGGGTAAGCAAGCCATGGGGATTTATGTTACCAACTACCAATTTCGGATGGTAGGGAGCCTACTTATTTCTCTCCATAACATTTGAGAGGCTTTTGTTTTCAATCCGTCAAGGTGACAATTTTTTTCTTCTGGCAGGACACATTGGCCTATGTGCTTTATTATCCTCAGAAGCCTCTTGTCACAACACGGGCCATGGAACACTTGCATTTCAGGCAACTGCCTGCGGGCATCAATGCAATTGTTGCCATTTCCTGCTACTCTGGATACAATCAGGAGGATTCTGTCATTATGAATCAGTCATCGATTGATCGTGGATTTTTCCGATCGCTATTTTTCCGCTCATACAGGGATGAGGAAAAGAAGATGGGGACATTGGTCAAGGAGGACTTTGGACGTCCTGATAGAGCTTCTACTATGGGTATGCGGCATGGTTCTTATGATAAGTTGGATGATGATGGTCTTGCCCCTCCGGGAACTAGAGTTTCTGGTGAGGATGTAATCATTGGGAAGACAACTCCCATTTCTCAAGATGATGCACAAGGGCAAGCCTCTCGCTATACAAGGAAAGATCACAGTACCAGTCTCCGCCATAGTGAAACTGGAATGGTAGATCAGGTTCTATTAACAACAAATGCTGACGGGCTCAGATTTGTTAAAGTAAGGGTTAGATCAGTCCGCATTCCTCAAATTGGGGACAAGTTTAGCAGTAGGCATGGTCAGAAGGGAACAGTTGGCATGACGTATACACAAGAAGATATGCCATGGACTGTGGAAGGCATTACTCCTGATATCATTGTGAATCCTCATGCTATTCCTTCTCGAATGACTATCGGTCAGCTGATTGAGTGTATTATGGGAAAGGTTGCCGCACACATGGGAAAAGAGGGTGATGCCACTCCCTTTACAGATGTTACTGTGGATAACATCAGCAAAGCTTTGCATAAATGTGGATACCAGATGCGTGGTTTTGAGACCATGTACAATGGTCACACTGGGCGGCGGCTTAGTGCAATGATATTCCTTGGTCCCACGTACTACCAGAGACTGAAGCACATGGTTGATGACAAGATTCATTCTAGAGGCAGAGGCCCTGTGCAAATCCTCACAAGGCAGCCTGCGGAAGGTCGGTCACGTGATGGTGGTCTTCGTTTCGGGGAAATGGAGCGAGATTGTATGATTGCTCACGGTGCTGCTCATTTTCTCAAAGAGCGGTTATTTGACCAAAGTGATGCATATAGAGTTCATGTTTGTGAGCGGTGTGGGCTGATTGCTATTGCAAACCTCAAGAAGAATTCTTTCGAATGCAGAGGCTGCAAGAACAAGACTGATATTGTCCAGGTAAATATTTTCTTTCCGTGCCTGCTTTTGCACCCTATACAATCACATACATGTTTCTGGTGGATGTTCATTATAGTTTACACGTCACATGTAAAATAGTAGTAAGTCTTTTCTTTGGTCTTAAAACTCAAGATTGGCTCTGTTGGTGCAGGTCCACATTCCATATGCATGCAAGTTGCTTTTCCAGGAGCTAATGGCTATGGCTATAGCTCCAAGAATGCTTACAAAGGATGTCAAACAAGCCAAAGATCAAAAGAAAAAAGGAGCTTGATTAATTTGGCCATACGGAGAAAAAATTGCCTGCTAGAAAAGTCCCCCCTGTTTTATAGATTTAAAATCCTACTTTATGAGCAGTCAGTTTTGCATCCACAATATGAGGATCAACTTCTTATGTGTTTTAGAATGTTTGTAGATTAACATGTCATCGTATATCTAATGAGAACAAGAGACACTTATGGACCTCAGTACAGAGATTACAAAGTTATGGTTTGGGAGTAATTCTCGCATGTAAAGTAGAACACTTATGTCTGAGGTTTCTATTCGGAAAATTCTTTTCTTTTTGTTATTTTCTTATTTTTCCTGTAAGAGGTTCTTCATTAGACCTGTGTCATATTTGATGAGTTGAAGCTTTTAACAGTGACTTCATCTTACAAAGAAATGACTACAATTCTTTTGCTTTTGATCCTTTTAGCTTATTTTAGTTGAACAACATTTTTTTGGTCTTTCTGGAGAAATGTGATATGAGATCTGAGGGTCTTGCTCAACATAGTAGAGTATCTTGAAATTCCTCCTTGCAGTGCTGCGGAATATAGTTTGAAGCCTCAAGCCCATAAACAGAAGCTCAAAACACCATTCTCTCTCTCTCAATAGTTTGCCTTTATTAAATTGTATTTAGAAGAAATGAAAATTATCTATTAGAGCATTTAGGATAGGACGTAAGAATTTTGAACTCGCTACTGTTGAGACTTCATTCAATTTATCCTTTTTTGTGCTGACACGGTGACACCAATATAGTTATAGGACCTGACCCTAAAAAATATTGGGATACTAAGCTAGCGTTTCGCCATAAATTTTTAAAAAATCTGTTTGGACATAATTTTTTAAAACTTATTTCATTTTTTTTTTATTTTTGAAAAACATGAAATGTGACTTATACCCATAAGTTCTAAAAACTATCAAAAGTACATAATAATACCAAACAAACGAATTTGCTAATATTGATGTCATTCATTATCATTCTCACAATTATAGTCCTGAACATAGATAAGTTTGGCACAAAATTATTATTTTTATAATGAAATACATAATTCATTATCCTAAAATCATAACTTGATATTTTAATATCAACTGTTAATAACACAATTACTAGCCAGTTGCTACTATAATCCGTCAAATTGCAATAATATTACAAGATCTATCAGTCCAAAAGAAAATGGTAGTAATTAGGTAGTGGATTAGTTGGGTCATAATAGATGGTGGACTTTTTTTTATAAAATATAAAAAAATTGGGTAATTTTTGAAATTGTTAAAAAATTTAACAATAATATTCTGGGCCAAAAACAAGTCTAGAGTTAGTTTTGGGATTTGAAAATTTTGTTTTCAAAATCTGCCAAACATGGATAAAATCTATAAACAAACATGTTTTGCCAAAATTTTTTTGGGAGAAACTTGGCAAAATTTATGACCAAAACGGGGGCTAAATATCTAGTAAGTAGCATTTAACTAGGATCTAATTCAATAAAAGAAATTCATACTGATATTCTAATTTCTCCGATTACTTAAAAAAAAAACTGATTTGTAATGGCAAATTACAGTGTTATGATTTCAAATCTGGTAGCCCGATTATGTGAAGGGGAAAATCTCACTTTTTAGAACAGATATATAAATCAACCTCCTAGAGCTCCACTTTTTTTTTGTTTATGCCAAATTTATTATTCCTAGAAAAGATGTTACTATTTTTTTTTAAATAGTACATGACTTGTACAAAAATAAATGTGCGCCTAGTTGTAGAAGAAGTACATGAAGGAAGAACACAATTATTTAAATACTTTTTTTGGGTGAAAAAAAATACCTTGTGACAGTCTTTATTTCAAAACACTCGCAAAATGTCAAAAAAATCACAAATATTTTAAATAATTTATTTTTCAAAACGTTTTCCTAACAGCTTGTTTGGATGGTAAATGGTTGTTACCCATTTTATCGTATTATGATTGTATTGTATTGTATTGTTGAATCCATTGTTCCGGAATAATGAAAAGCCTCATTTTTTGAAACAACCGATTTGGTGTGGTGGGATTGTTTGCTATTTTTCTTTTCAATTATGCCCTAACGTATTATTTCATAATTCTATTTTGCCATTTACCTTTTATTTATTTATTTTAACTTTAAATCTCCCACCTATAATCTACTTTGTCTTCGTCCTTTTTAAACTTGTGTCGCTTCTAACTCTAACGTAAAATTATTAATTTTGTTAGAATTTTCATGATTTTAATTGGTTAATCTATTTATAAGATATATTTGTTGATAAATTAGTAGAAAATGGGTTTTTTAAAATTATTTTTATGCGTAAGTCTTGATAAATTTAATATTTAAATAATTAAAGATATTTTAGTAAACTTATCAAAATATTATTTAACAATAGCAAATACAAACTTTGTATTACATACAATACAATAAATTATAAAACAATGATTAACAACCACAAACAAGCTGTAAAAAAAAAAAAATTCCAAACCTGTTGTGCAGACGCCATTGAAAACCTATATATTCAGAGGTAAATTAGCGGCAAAATTCCTTAAACCCCACTTTGGTGTCTGATTCACTGAAGAGCAAACGAATGGAAGAAAACTTAAACAACATCGAAGAAGAAGATGAGGGCCCACCACCTGGTTTTGACTCTTTAGCTCTACCCTCACAACATACCACCAATGATGAGACTGATGAAGATGAGGGCCCACCTCCTGGTTGGCCCTCAAATCCTCAGCAACAAAATCAGCAGCTTCTCCTGGTGAGTTTAATGATAAATTACTAAAAATGGGTATCTATTTAATTTTGATTTTTCCTTTGTTTTCTTGAGTTACCTGTATTTTGTTGATGAAAATCAGTTTCATGGCTGTCGATTTTAATTTTTTTCTTCTATGGTTGATGCATGTAGACAAGTTCACTTATCTCTCAGAGATGGGACATTAGTGAAAGATTGAATCTTGATACCATATATACTTGTCAATCATGCAAATGACATTGCAATTTCTAAAAGAGATATAGGTAAATTTTGGGGAGTTTTGCTTTTGATTTGTTTAAAGATTCTTGATATAGTTGAATTTGATCTTCACTGGCTTTCCATGAATTACTTGTATTGTGCTCAAGAATTCAGTTTAAAGGATGTCCCCATTATGCTTATGTATGAGAGAGGCATGTAGACAAGTACATTCATCTGTCAAAGATAAGAGCTAAAAGTTGAGGCTTGATACCATTAATAATGTAAAGAAAATGATGCATTTTCTAAATGTGGATCAACTATGCTGGAATACCAAACTAATTGGAGTCAGTTTATGTCATTTTAGAGGATTCATCAGTTTATGATACGTATAATTTTGAGGAAATTGGGGTTTTTGTTTTGTTTGAAGAGACTCCATATGATTGATCAGGCAGATCACTGTTACTCCTGCTGTGCACTTTCATGGTTGCAATTTCGCTTGTTCATGCATTATATGTATAAGTCCTTCCTTTTTTATTCTGTATTAATTCTTTCCTTTTGATTATTTGTTTCTGTCTTTGCCTTTTTATTTCTGTATTTCTTAATATTTCTCATGACCTATTTACCGTCCTATAGTCCTTATAAATTTCTACTTGATTATCATCCATTCACCCTCTCTGTTCTAAGACTGTCGTTGGGTTCTTCTAAGACGATCTTGGTTTCTAATACTTTGAGAGTTATCTTTCATAAGCTTAGCTTAATAACCAGGTAACCGGGACCTTGATACTGGGGATATTATGTTCACAAGCTATTCTCAGTTTATAGAACAAATCAAGAAGGATTAAATGATACCTGAAAATTTTGAAAAGAAAAATTACTTTGTCAACTCTTTTGAAAATAAAGGGACATGTCATTAACAACCAGGGGCGGCTCTAAGGCTTTGGGCAGTGAGGCCATTGCCTTAGGCCCCCAAATTTTGAAGGCCCCCAAATTTATTTTAAATTCTTATTATTATTGTTACTATTATATATTATGTAATTTATATAAATAATTAGAATAAAAAAAGTATTACAGTATATTTTTTGTTACTTGATTGAGGTTATTTTATACAATAAATTTATAAATTATGATAATTTTCTTCCCTCATTAATTAGTATATTTGACAAGAGTGGGTTGCTCTGGTGGTGAGCATTCTCCACTTCCAACCAAGAGGTTGTGAGTTCGAGTCACCCCAAGAGCAAGTTGGGGAGTTCTTGGAGGGAGGGGAGCCGAGGGTCTATCGGAAACAGCCTCTCTACTCCAGGGTAGGGGTAAGGTGTGTGTACAAACTACCCTCCCAAGACCCCACTAGTGGGATTATACTGGGATTAAGGGCCTCCGAATATGGTTTCGCCTTAGGCCCCGAGATCTGTTGAGCCGCCCCTGTTAACAACATAAAGCTCTAAAGTTAGGCGCCTCTGAAGGTACATAATTTGAATACATGTCAACTTTTTCTTCTTCAATTGTACAATGACTTCTTTACTCTACGATGGAACCTCTTGTTGTCATTTGTTGCGTGCATGGAAATTAAAGTTGAAGGGAATCATTCGCTAGAGTCACATTTGCAAATTATCTGCACAAATAGGTAGCCAAAATGACTAATCTTCAAGAAATTACACTTCAACAAGATCATAATCACGTATAGATTGCTTGTCGTCCTCTTGAACATCGAGATACTGTATGCTACTCTTCATTAGCACCTAGCTCTCGTCAACTATCCTGGAACTTCTGCTCTCGAGGGTTGGAGTTCTTAGAAATCTAAAAGCTAGATCAGTATAATGACTATCATTGAAACATTAAAGCTGGAGAAAAAAGGAGGAATTAGTTAATGCAGAACTATGTTTGCTTGGTGAATGCAAAAAATAGTTGATGCTTCAGAACAAAGGTAACTTGTGAACAGACTACTGATGTAGGGATGGGGAGCAAAGAACACGAATCAGAAGACGATGAAGATGGTCCACCACCTGGGTGGAACACTGTGATCCCACAGAAAGATTTACCATCTACACTGCCACCAGCAGCAGTTACTTGTGGTAAGTCGTTAACTTTACTGTCTGATTTATCTCCCCCCCCCGTCTCTCCCTCTCTTTCCCCTCACACGCAAACAAAACGCCCCATCTTCTTTGCTTGCTTTTCCAGGTAACATTTTCCTATTGTATCGGATACACAGTGAAAGGGATGTTTTCTGAGCCTGAAAAAGTTTTTGAAATAGAGTAGCAAAAACAATAGAAATGCTTTTGAAATAAAATTTTCAGCTCCACTGGATTAATGTCTTTATTATATTCTTGGTAAACAAATCAGCAAAACATAGTAGTCAGCCTTCTTCTGATATTAAGTATATAATTACAAAAAATCTTCAGATATCTTCATAATATGGACTGGATGTAATCTTTGGAAGGCAAAGAACATGAACCGTGTTTCAACATAAAAATTGTTGGTGGCACCTTCTCTTAACTTTCATGTTTCTTTTTTGTTACATCTTTTTATGTGGGACCATTATTCGTCTCTAGTAATTTTTTTGATAACCGTGGTGTCCGGGCCAGCTTGCACGCACCTCGACTAATTCCACGGGATACCTAGCACCTCCCACCAGCAACAGGTACCATGTAACTGTGTCCACCAAGGCTTGGACAGATGAGGTTTGAACCTGAGATCCATGGTTCTCCACTCACTTCATTGACCACTAGGCTGCACCGTGGTGCTTGTTTCTAGTAATTTCATAAGTACTTGCTGCCATTTCATGTAGCTTCTTTGTGTGCTTGTTGGTTGTCGTGTTTGTTAGGATGTTACTTAAATATATATCAATGCTGCTCCATCTCAAAAAATATATACCAGTGCTGCTTTCCTCGCTTATATGTCTCAGTGTGTATTAACATAGGACTACATTGGTGATTTCTTTTAGAAGTGGGTAACTAGTTGTCCACTAAGATTATGAGGAATTTGGGGATGAATGAGTTCTTCTAGATTTATGTTGTTCATAAGATATTAGCCTTCTGATTTTCAGATGTGGAAATGGAGAAGAAAGAAGAAGTCGTTGAAGATGAAAATAATAGTCCACCACCAGGATGGGAGTTGATCCCTCCACTACAGCCACTACAAACATCTACACCACCATCAGGGACACAACAAGCTCTTCTTGCCGGTGAGTCCTCCTTTTTCTACTCAGATTCTAAGTGTCCATATTTACAAGTTCAATTGCTATGTGCTCTTTTTGGTAATATCTCTTAAAGGTTTGCAATTCACTAGCTTATTCTTCCAAAGAATTTATTTAATCAATTGAAAGTAATAATATAAGGCTTATGATCAGCATTAGTATCTTCTGCATGGATGCTCTCATGTGAATGAGCTTAGATGTTGGCTTCATCTAGTTGTCCACTAAGTTTATGAGGAATTTGGGGATGAATGAGTCTTCTTGATTAATTTGGTTCATAAGAATTAGCCTTCTGACTTTCAGACATAGAAATGGAGCAGAAAGAAGTCAATGAAGATGATGGTCCACCACCAGGATGGGAGTTGGCCCCTCAACTACAGCCACTACAAACATCTACACCGCCATCAGGGATGCAACAAGCTCTACTTGCCGGTGAGTCCTCTCTTTTCTACTCAGATTCTAAGTGTCCAAGTTTACGTTTTTCAGTTGCGAACTTGCTATGGTTGCTTTTTGGTAATGTCTCTTAAAGGTATGCAAGTCACTAGCTTATTCTTTGGCGAACGATGAATTTAATCAATTGAAAGTATTAATATGCAAGGCTTATGATCAGCATTAGTATCTTCTGCATTATGGATGCTCTACGTAAATGAGCTTAGATGTTGGCTTCATCTAGTTGTCCACTAAGATTATGAGGAATTTGGGGATAAAGAGTCTTCTTGATTTATTTGGTTCGTAAGAATTAGCCTTCTTACTTTCAGATACAGAAATGGAGCAGAAAGAAGAAGTCGATGAAGATAATGGTCCACCACCAGGATGGGAGTTGACCCCTCAATCACAGCCACTACAAACATCTACACCACCATCAGGGACACAACAAGCTCTTCTCGCCGGTGAGTCCTCCCTTTTCTACTCAGATTCTAAGTATCCATGTTTACATTTTCAATTGCTATGTGCTCTTTTTGGTAGTTTCTCGTAAAGGCTTGCAATTTCACTAGCTTATTCTTGTCAAACAATTAGTTTAATCAATTGAAAGTATTAATATGCAAGGCTTATGATCAGCATGGTATCTTCTGCATTATGGATGCTCTCACGTAAATGAGCTTAGATGTTGGCTTCATTTAGTTGTCCACTAAGATTATGAAGAATTTGGGATAAATGAGTCTTGTAGATTTAATTGGTTCATAAGAATTAACCTTCTGACTTTCATATATAGAAATGGAGAAGAAAGAAGAAGTTGTTAAAGATGAAGATAATGGTCCACCACCAGGATTGCAGTTGATTTCTCAATCACAGCCACTACAAACATCTACACCACCATCAGGGACACAACAAACTCTTCTTGCCGGTGAGTCCTCCTTTTCCTACTCAGATTCTTAAGTGTCCATAGTTACAAGTTCAAGTATTATGTGCTAAAATATCGTACGTCCAATTGCATGCCATATGTGTACATGCAATCCCCCCCCCCCCCCCCGTGTTCTAGCTAGACAAAAGTTCATAGGTTCTTCCTGGCATTGTCCATCCGATACCCCTGAGGTTGATGAACAACTCCCACAGCTGTCTTGTCACTCTACAATGTGGAAAACATATGGCTAATTGTCTCTGCATCTTGTCCATACAAATAACATCTAGAACAGATTGGTAACCCTCTTTACATGAGGTTTTCTTGAGTGAGTAATGCTTCTCTAGCCACCAACCAAGTAAAGCATGCCACTTTATATGGTATTTTGACTTTCCAGATATGCTTCCAGGGCCATAGGCTGAGTTGAGATCCTACCTAATTCAGATCTTTATAAGCTGATCCTACTGTAAACCTTCCACTACTATGTTTCTGCGTTAGAGAGTGTCTTTCCCCTCTTGTAATCCTCTGCATTGTTCCAAAGTATGGTAAAAGTGATGAATTTTATTCAAGATAGGAAAATAATCAAGGGACAATCAAAACTACGCCTCAATCCCAACTAGTGGGGTCAGCTATATGAGTCCTCTATATTCATTCTGTTCTATTTGGGCCTAGTTTTCATTCCAATACTCAATTATTGTCTATTAAGACAAATTAGGGGTTAATATGTGGCAAAAATCCTAGCCGTTGGAGGTTTGACATTTAAGGTATTATTTCTTGGTAAAGCCAAATTTGTAAGCATAAAACATGAGAGGTTCTCATTAATTACAATTTTTTAAGATAAGTGTGCTAGGGTTCATACCTTAAAAAGCTTGTCTACTCAAACTCCAGGTTAGCACTACACATTTGGTTCCTTGGAGAGCTAATCTTCGACCATTTCTGCCTTTTTGATAACTTTAATCTTTGAGTTAGCATTTTGACTCAATCACCTAATGCTGTATAATATATATAAAAGTTGGGCATGTAGATAGCTAAGTGGCTAGCAGCTGCTGATATGACAAATCAATATAAGAGCCGTATACCTGGGTTTGGTGCTTATTTGGCAGTGGATAAATTCTATTTATTCAATATCCTTTTAAGTTTTAAAAACTAGCTAACATTAGCTTTTGCAGACGTTGAGATGGGGAGTAAACAGCACTCTGCAGTTGAAAAAGAAGGGCATCCACTGGGATCAGAATCCATTCCTATGACTGGACATTCATCACCACCTACACCACCACCTCAGTCATCATCATCAGTTGCTTCTTCTGGTAAACTCTGCTGCAATTCCTTAAAATAGCATATAACTATATATAACGGGTTACAGTAGAGCAGTGAGCCTCTGTGTCATGCCAAAGAATTGTGTCCAATCTGCCTTCAGTTATTTCAACTCCTTTCACATTTCTTGAATGGCTTGTATATAATTTTCGAAGTGTTTAAAGATAAGATTGACTTTATTATATTGCAGCATGTGGGTCTTGATCTACTAGTTCACTTGGTATTTCTTTTACCTTTTCCGTGGGCATTTTGGGGCAGATAATGACTAAACTGTTCAACTATCAGAAATGGAGATGGGTAGCAAACAAGAAGGCACAAAGAATGAGGAGGTAAGGCCCCCAATTGAAAAGCAACCTACATCACATTTACCACGGATTAAACCTACAGCGCCTCAATCCTCATCACATGCAACAACATTTTCTGCCGGTGAGTCCTTTTCACGGAGAGTAACAGGCTTTCAGTTCCTCAACTTTAGTCAGTTTTGTATATGAGTTCGATGATTATAATGTAGCTGTCTTCGCGATCATACATTATCTTTCTTCTTATTGTTAATTGAGAAGCAACGTCCATTGTTACTATTACTAGATTCTTGTTTCAGAAGTGTCCAGTGTAAAATAATCAGTAATATATTCACATTTTGGAGGTACGGTTTGGTGCAGAAATGGGTCAGATGGTTTGTGGTTCTTGCCGACAGTTACTTACTTATCCACAAGGGGCTAAATTAGTGAAGTGTTCGTGCTGCCAGACCGTCAATTTTGTCCTGGAAGGTTTTTGCTTCCTCCTTTACACTTTGATCCAACAGTCCTTGATTTCATTTTACCCTTTTGGTCATGAAATCAGATGTATTCTAGTGAAGTTGTTGATAGTTGTTTCAAGTTATCATTGGTAGGTTGCCCCCTATATAAGTTCTGTTGAATCATGACATGTGCCAACATTGTTGAAAAGATCACATACAAAGCTGTTTCAAAATTGAGAGTATGAGCAGTTAGTTTTCTCCATGCTTTTTAATCAGAAATCAGCACTTTATACAACCTTGTGGTGCACTTACTTCTGATTTTTCCCTTTGTTAATGTAAATCTTTTGTATCTACTTTCAAATGGCATACCAAACCTCTCATAATTGAATAAAGGGAAAACAGGACATAGACAAGTTCATCAGTTTCTTGTTCTCATTGATCTGTACAACTGTTGAATAATTCAATGGTTGAAATTAGAACTGTTCGACTCATTTTGATGGAACTTGTCAACTTACTCATATGGTTCTGATTGTTACTGCTGCAGCTCATGAGGTTGGACAAGTTAAATGTGGGGGTTGTGCAGTGCTGCTCATGTACCCTTATGGGGCGCCATCTGTTAGATGTTCCTCTTGTCGTCACATGACAAAAATTGGGGTATGGACTTCATTTCTTCAGAGATGCTTGTGCAATCATGTCAATTAGCATATACCATTTTTTGCTATCTTTCTTTTCCCTTTCAAAAATTTGTTCCTGCAAGCCTGGAGTCTAGGATATGCCAATCTAATCCTATGTTACTTGGTGGCATGCCAAATGTTTAGGCCAAGGAATATATGCGAGATGTCCGACGAATTATGGGCCTTCAACTTGTTGCCAGACAGCACTAATAGTTTCAGATTCATAACAACAACAACAACAACAACAAACCCAGTGTAGTCCCACAAGTGGGGTCTGGGGAGGGTAGAGTGTACGCAGACCTTACCCCTGCCTTTAAAAAGGCAGAGAGGCTGTTTTCGGAAGACCCTCGGCTCAGGGAGGAAAAAGGGACGGGGCAATAACAAGCAAACCAATATGACAACCAAAGCGAAAATAGAAAACTAACACTAAGTAATGCAAACAGAAAATCGAAACACGGCAGCAATAAGTAATATCAGCAATCTAGGGATAAAAAAAGTACCCGAAGGACACTAAGAGATGTAACAAAGCTACTGTGACAAACAAGGACAACACTCGGCTACCTAACCCTCTACCTTTATTCTCAACCTCCACACCTTCCTATCGTCATAACCTTAGTCAGCTGGAGTAACGCCATATCTTGCCTAATCACCTCATCCCAATACTTCTACCTTTCCGTTGGTCCTCCAATGCCAGCCTCTCACACCTCCTCACCGGAGCATCAGAGCCTCTCCTCTTTACATGTCCGAACCATCTAAGTCTTGCCTCCCGCATCTTATCCTTCACAGGGGCCACACCAACCTTGTCCCGGATAACTTCGTTTTTAATTCTATCCAACCTGGTATGCCTGCTTATCCATGTCAACATCCTCATTTCATCCACCTTCATCTTCTGTACATGGGAGTTCTTGACTGGCCAACACTCCGCCCCATACAGTTTCAGATTCATATGTAGCAGAAATCTTAACTGATTTATATGTATATTTTTGTGTAATTTTGGTAATTGAATGTGTCCTGAACTGCCCTCCTGTATCATCCCGAACTTTTAACTTTTGAGACCTCTGAACTCTTTCTCCTGCATGTCCAGGCACACAACAGACGACCTCCTCTCTCAGTGCAACAGGCTCGAAGAAGACATCCTGCTTACCAAGTTCATTAACTTGCTCATCTCGATCTGGTTTTTGGGGAGTACACCATGTAGGTGTAATTGTTTATATGAACTGCTTGGCTAGAGGGCTATTTAGCTGACATCAGGGGTACTGCTTGCTTCATTGGCATTTTCCTTGGCTTTGTAAAATCTGTATCACTCCTTTTTCCGTATCAAAAATTTGTGTCACACCTTTTCTATTTAAATACTCTAACTTTGAATAGAGTCAAATTTCTCAACGTTAGTGAGACAGGATTGGAAGTTTAGTTTAGCCTCATCGAGTTTCTTGTGTTATCAGATGAAATTTATGAACATAGTAATGATAACTATTCAGAGACTTGGTTAACCATTGTGCAATTTATTATTCAAGTGTTTCTTTAGTCCATTCTTATCTACCTTTCCTTTATACACTATTTTAGCTCTATAAACCAAGAATTACATACAGAAAAGCTAGAGGGAGTGGCAACAGAGCAAGCGTCCCATAGAAATGAGTCAACAAATGTTATTTCAACCTAGTGTCAAAATGGTTAAAAAAAAACAGTTAAGCACCCATATTATCCACTAAAAAATGGGTTGGATAATGAACTTTTTAAAAACGGGTCAAATATGGATAAGAACCATATTATCAATGGGTTTAACTTTTACATTTGTAAAACCTCAAATTGGGGGTTTCTCAAGTTTGGGAGATTAGGAATTCTCCCAAAAGTGATCCATATTCAAGAAGTCATGGATAATATGGTTACCCATATTATTCGTCGGTTAACCCGTTTTTTATTCGTATTAAATATGGGTCGGGTCGGATAATATATCCATTTTTTCATGAGGAATTTTCAGAAACCACTATTGTTTAGTGGCTATTAACTTCCTATAGCTACCATATACATAATTACTTCCTATAGTTACTATTCAGTTGTTACGGTAGTGTATTTGCGCTGCTGTATTCATGAATACAACAACAAAAAGCGCCTAATATCAGGGCAGTCCAGCTGTACGCGCATGTATTCACATGTATTCGCGCCATGTATTCATGAATACAGCAGCAAAAAGCGCCTAAAATCAGGGCAGTCCAGCTGTACACGCATGTATTCACACGTATCACATATATTCGCGCTGCTGTATTCATGAATACAATAGTAAAAAAGCCTAAAATCAGGACAGTCCAGCTGTACGCGCATGTATTCACGCCATGTATTCATGAATACAGCAGCAAAAAGCGCCTAAAATCAGGGCAGTCCAGCTGTACGCGCATGTATTCACATGTATTCGCGCTGCTGTATTCATGAATACAACAGTAAAAAGCGCCTAAAATCAGGCAGTCCAGGTGTATGCGTATGTATTCACATGTATTCGCGCCATGTATTCATGAATACATTAACGACAACCACCTTAAAAATAGGTATGTCCAGCTATTTAAGAGAGAAAAAATATAAATAGCGTATTTCATGCCTCAATAGTAGTATATACCATAGATACTTATTTTGCTATAAAATATAAAAGGTAGCTATAGAAAATAATATTTTAAAATAATTTTGATTTATAATAAATAGAGTGTATACTTTTGCTATAAGAGGTAAAATCATTACCCGTTTCGACCCGAACTATATCCGACCCGACCCGTCCGTTTGCCGCTCCTATTTCAACCTTTAAGTAAGGCCACAACTTGTATTTTCCACTAGAGGAACAACCTAAAACTAGATTCCCGGGATATTTAAAGAGAAGACGATTAATCAAAATGCGTAACATAAATTCAATTTTCAGGTGCAATCCAACCGTGAAATTAAAATCTTTCGGATCCTAAATTCAGTCTGGTGTTGTAATAGCTTCTTTCTTTTTTCAGAAAAAGGTAAACTCAATAGTAATAGAGTTGCAGGTGATAGGCCTAATATTAGCGGGTTCTTCTTCTTTGGTGCTTCATTTTTAAAACTGGGAAGGCTTTATTTGAATAGATAATAAATAGAAATATGCTAACCAACTGATTATCTAATGGGTTCTTTTTTATTGAAAATTTCTAAGCATGAATACTATAACATAGAAGCTTACTAAAGCAAGAAGCTCTTGTAAGTAGAACATAGGAAAAAATAACTCAGTAAACTCTTGCACCTTATTATATTGAGTTGGCAAAACTTGAAATAAATACTCGAGCAAACGGACATCAATATTTATTATTTTCAGAAACTTGCAGTTTTTTTAAATTGCTATTTTATAATTGGGACATATTTATTTATATCATTTTTTATATAAAAAAAAAATTCTCATGAATACGAGATACATTGCTTACCAAGTGACTAGTAGTCTAGTATATATGAATATTTTATAGACTTGATTGGATAATTTAATTTCTTTTGTTTAAAATCATTTTTTTTAAATTTAATGTCAAACCAAATCAAACTAAAGGATAAAATTAGTGTTTTCGGGTTTTCCCCTCCAGTCAAATAAACTATTTTAAAAACAGAAAACCCCAAAGTCGGGCAATCATTTGTTTGTTATATATACAAATCAATCATCTTTTTTTAATGATAAGAACAGATTGCTTGAATTTATAAACCATTTTGGCATCCTCTTCTATCCAATTCCAGCCAGCGGCACAGAGAGGGTTGTCACCCATCTTTAGAGAAGGTAAAGTTAAGATCTTTGCTTATCCAATTTGAGCTCACACATATTTGATTCTTCAGTTTTCAACAAAATTTGAGTTTCAATTTGATAATGAATTAGTCCTACGTTGTTGAGAAAGCTATTTTGATATCAGTGTAGATGTTTCTGAACTTTAAACTTTGATTCTTTTTTACTTTAAATTCTGTATTATTATCTGTTTGTTTCTCAAATGTTTTAGCTTAGGGCTTTATCTAGTTTCCAAATATAAAGTGCAAAAGCAAATTGCAAGAAATGGTTTTGGGCTCATCTTTTTCTGGAATACAGCATCAGTATCACTTTCTACTTGGGTTCCATTTCTCAATACATCTTATATCTGTTACAAACAAAACTCTCTCTTGTTTCTTCTAAATTATAACCACCTTCTGTATTTATTCCTGTGTGTTGACCCTTGCTGTTACATGTTGAAACCATAGAAAAAGCTTAGTATGCTCTGCAACTTGTACTTATTTGTCTTTGCTGTCTTTTTTTCTTCTGGTGGCCGCCTACATGAGACCCAATGTAGTCCAGCCCTTAACCGGACACCGCGCATAGCGGGAGCTTTTCATGTGTTTTGCTTTTGCACAACAAGAACCAATTCATACTCTTCCAGGACCTGGGTAGTCTTTTATTACATTATGAAACAAAATCTACCACAGCAATATAAACGAAGTGAGCATGAGGAGAAGGGGATGGGGGAAGGGTGTCATATAATTATATTTCATTTACTCTAAAACTTCAGGTTTGGAGAAGCAATAACCTAATGCACTTCTCTTTTGATCCTTCTACTTATTTTATTTTCCATCTCACTGCATATCATTGTTTCGGTCTTTTGTTGCTTTGTTTTAATGTTGACTATTCTTAATGTATTGATCAACTCTATTGGTGAATAGAGCTTATAGTAGGATGTCATGGAAAGAACAGCCTAGACTTCCCTATTTTCCTCAGGAAAAAACCTTCTCTATAAATTTCGATGTGAATCATGGTTTCATGTTTTGTTCATCTTGCAAGACATATTTCTGTGCCTTCAGTTCTTTGACATCCGTATCCAATCTGAACCTATAACTGTCTTCTTCTTGCGCATGAATCATTATTAATAGCTACACAAAGTTTGACAACCAACCGTGCAATTGTCTAAAAGGTGTTGTGTGATTAAACTCTGAAGATTGCTGGATCTGCTGTAAAAATTGCTTTTAGTATCTCAATGCAAATGATTTTTCTCATCTTCTGCTCTAGAAAATTTTGAGTTGGTGGTTTCCATCTAATCCTATATTTGCTGAACTTGGAAATTGAAATTGCCATTTACTTGAATGTCACTGATGCATATTGTCAAAAGGAATTTTATATGTGCGCTCTAGTTTTTTTTTGGTGTTGTCTGGGCCAATTTGTGCGCGCCTCGACGATTCGACCATGTACTTGCTACCTACCACTAGTACAAGTATCAACCCATCAAGGTTTAGGAAGATACGAAGAAATCACTTTAACTTTCCTTATAAAAAAGAAATCACTTAGTGTTTTTTGTCTCTATAAGGATTTTAGCCCTGGTATCTCATTGTTTTCACCTACTTCATCGACCGCTACGCCACAACATTGGGTGCATATTATCGAACACACTTGTATATTTGAGTTCCCTTTGTTTCTCTTGTCTCATGTTTTAAAATTCTCAGGGATATCATGTCATAAAGATTTTATTTAAACTTATATATTTAGTTCTTTGCTAAAACGCAAGGTGTATAATAGGAACACCATTGTGTCAAGGAGATCATGTCAAACTAGGGTAGCATTCTAAGAGTAAATAATATTGACTTCTGGGGGTAAGGGTAGCTTCATGTAAACGATCACAAGAAGATGGCTATTCTGTTTATTTATTTATGTATTTATTTATAACTGAGAATTCTTCTATTCCCATCTTCTAGATGGCTTAGTAGTTTTTATTATTCATAAAAGAAGCTTAATTTCTAGTTCCGTTGCTCCTGTCCTGAGAAAAGCTATATGTTATTTCTGTTGTCAATTTTGATTTCTCAAAGATCACGACTTTGGAAGTGGAGCATAACTGATAGATGTTACCCCTGCTGTTGAATATGTTGGACAGGTTATTTGCAATGGACATGATTGATAAACAAATTGACAGTAAAGATGTGGAAACTTTGCAGAATGGAGATGAGAGTAGATCTCTTCAGATAAAGTTTCTGTTTTTCGCCCGTGCTAGAGATCTGACCGGCATGACTGAAATGCCATTGGAAGTTTCTTATGGTAGTACTGCCGGTGATTGCTTGAAGAAGGTCATTTCTCACTTCCCCCGCTTGGAAGAGATTCGTGGGTGCATGCTTCTGGCCCGGAATGAGGAATACACACCTGAGTCCACCACGGTCAAAGATGGAGATGAATTGGCCATTATACCACCTATTAGTGGAGGCTAATTCAGTTTCTGAACTGCAAATATAGGGAAGTCAAACTCTGTTATACTAATGTAATCATTTTACAAATAAGAACAAAATTCTCACACTTTATGTTGTGTTAGAACCATTGAACTTTCAATCTATTGGATCGACCCCCTTGATCTTCTGTTATGGAACCATGTCCACTTGGTATTATTGTGTGGTAATTTCATACCCATAACGCAGTGAATGTGGACCAGTGTATATGGGACTGGAAGAAGTCTGAAACCTCAACAAGTTACTGATCAGAAAAGAGAGACTGACTTTAAGTTCCCAAACTATGTCAATATAATTCCAATTGAGGTCTTGATACATCAGTTGCAAAAAACTACCCACAAGTTCTAACATTGTACAATGATTTTTCTTATAGAAGTGAATCAGGTGGTTTTATACAGTATTATTTACTTACATGTGGGATTATTGTGTTAACCATAGCTGAAAGATTTCTCTTAAGGGTACTAGTGGATATGTGCAACACAAACATTTGGAAAACGTAAAACGACAATCATTGCCTATTACAAGATCAAGTGACGAAAAAAAGAAATAAAAACATGACTTGGTTGAGCAGCGGAAGAATTAGAACACCTATACCATTTAATACATCTCAATCCGGGCTTTGGACTCAACATTAGTCTGTCCTGCTAGGATTAAACAGCAATATTGAATGTGCAGCAAATGATAGTTATCCAATGCAACTACTAAGAAAAACTATTGATCAATGGAACAGTTTAACCATATAAGCTTGACTATAGAAGAGCTTCTGGTCTTTTTAATATCAACTATAAGATGTTCCAATTAATTGCTAGTGGTGGTATTCCATGGACCGTATGTGGGACTCTCAATCATCAGGACTCAGGAGATAGAAGCAATGTCAGCTGCAGATGCATCTGCGCGACTTTCAATCATCAGGTGGGAAGTCCTCATCTGAGGCATTATCCAGAAATGAACCTAAAGTTTTTCTCAGAAAGCTGAATGCTTTATCATCCTGTAAAGCATCAAAATGTACACATTAGTGACTGTTTTGAGGATACATGTGAGTCTGACAGAGAAGTGGTGCATCAAAGAAGTTAACCTGCTTCTTTTTCTTCAGCGACTCCTCTAGTTCAGTAATTCGTTTCTTAGAGTCTTGCTCAAGTTCAGATATCATGCTCTTCTCTTTCTTTCCTGAATTAATGTCATAAAAATCTGTCACAGGAATCCTTATTAATCAATGAGAATATAATACAGATAGTTTCTGTAACTCACTTAGCTGCTCATATCGCATGAATAGTCTTTCTTTTTCTTCCTCATATTTGGATATAGTATCTGTCGAGATACCATCAAGATGGTTAGCCTTTACAATACTTCTTCAAACAGGGTTTGTAAGAGTGACTCTTCAAAACATATCAAACATATTCCAAGTATAAACGTCCTAATCTAGTTGAAATTCTGAAACAGTGTTCAATTTTACCCAGTAAAAGATTGCAAAATTTGCTTTAATGATATCATAAAATGAATAAGAGGTGGTTAAACTAGAAACACAACGTTCAGATGCTGTACAGACTACAAAAAGGCCTCTTTGTTGGGGAAAACTCAAACTAGAAAAAGTACCTTTGAGAGACTGCAGATGTGTAGCTTTCTCCTTGTTGAACTTCTCATAAATTGATTGAAACTTAGCAGTCTCAGTCTTCAGTAAGTTCTCACACTGCAAAGAAGCAAGATATGTTAAAAAAAGCAGTATTTCATCTTCATTAAGTTCTCACACAGCAAAGAAGCAAGATATGTTAAAAAACAGTAGTACTAGCAAAGTTCTATTCAAATGTCCTATCACGGCTAACTCATCTAATTGAGGCTGACCTCTTTGGAGCTCTTGGACAGTGCCTTGGCAAAACTTTGCCTGATGATCAAACAATTTGGAGGATCAACAACAAGCTACCACTTCCAACAATTAAATCTTACATTTAGCATGTATTTTGCAAAAGATATTTCTAACCTGTCTTTCTCAAGTTTTAGTTTCAGCTCATCAATCTTTGACTTGACTTCTGAAGTCACGCTAACCACAGATCAAGAGCAGTAATGTTAGTTGTCATTTCTATAATTAAAGTGACACACACCAAATACTAAGTGCTGGACTTGATATCGCAGGAACAAATGAGGACAATGCCCTTAATACAAGGAAACTCATAAGGCTTACATTTGGCAAACATTTTCGTGCAGTTACTTGATGCCCAATTGCTTATAGTGTCCCAATTAGTTTCAATTTCACTCAAGAACAATCAGTAAAACTCTTTTATCCATTTCTTAGTCAATGTTACAAAATACATCAGATTGGTCAAAACAGCTACTGAGTACTGATATAAGTGTCAGAACTTAAGTATTAGCTGCTTGAGTGCCTTACCAAGCTGGCAGTCAAACTAGAATCACTTTTGGATTATGAAATTAAGCAACAGTTGAACAATGCTACAAACTTGTTATTGCACAAAACTCATCACTCATGTAAAAAATATGCAAATCATTGGCATAATCAGAAATCTCCACAAAAATCAACTCCCCACATACATTGCCGAAGATGATTTTCAAAAACCAAATTTCTGCTAGAAGTAGTGTGCACAAAGGCAACATTTAGCTCAGATTGCATTAATTATATCAAAAGCAATATCCTGATTAAAACAGACAGTACTAAAATAAAAAAAAATGCCAATTCGGCTCATAAGAAATTAGTACTAATAAATATCTAGTTCCTCCTAGCTGACGAAATTGATGACACTTAAATATATTAGAAATAAGCAATGCACAGGCGAAGTCTAATAAAATACTACATGAAACGAACACGTGATATTGCGTCTGCGAATATTTTTACTTCAACAAATACATGGGAACGGAGAAAACAGAGCTTGATTCGAGGTTTGAGATTCAGCACTGTAATGATCAAACCGCGCGTACACAAATTTATAAAGCGTCGTATATACGTATACACGGCAAAATCATGATCGACGAGAACAGGAATGCAGAAAATGCACCTAGAGATAGTTTCTTCTTTCTTCTTCAGACCGTCCTGTTGTGCTTTCTCTCTTATCTGCTTTAACGCCGTCATAATTCCTTTAATATCACTGTCAAATTTCACACGTGTATACTATTTCATCAAATTCCAGAAAACAGTTCAGAAAATTAACAGTGATGAATGAAAATGAATGCGTACTCTGAGATCTCAGCATCGAATTCGTCTTCCACGGCGCCGACTCGCCTTTTGCTCTCCGATTTCGGAATTTCCGTCTCCGAAACTCTCTTCCTTGCGCTCGATTTTGACGCTGACATTTCCTTATCGCTCTGGAAAGTTGAATTGTGAGAATGTGTGTGTGTGCTTTGTGTATGAGTGAGAGAGAGTGAGGTTTGAGAATTCAAAATGGGTTCTAACAGATATTTATAGTTCTGTTGGCGCTATTTTGGTAAAACTCATCGAGTTACTCTTTTTGCTAAAATAATGCCTCACGTAAGATATGCTTGTTTGTACCAATTTGAAATTACCATTTGCGAAAGCAGGAAAGATGTACTAAATGCTTTATATGTTTTTCATTTTCAAGATTTACTGACCCACCATATAAATTGGGATGAATAAGAATAACACAAGTACAGAAATAAATATTAAATTCCTTAAGATTGTTATTCCCGTCAATATTCCTGTATTTGTAAATATTAATTCTGCAAAATATAAGTTAACGTAATGAAACAATAATAATAAATTCGAGCCCACTGAATTCACAGTGTTTCCTTAAGGAATTTAATCCCCTCCTAGTACCCAAGGTAATGGATTATTTCCTCCCAGGATAGAACGAATAACACACTGGTGTAGCGGTACTTCAAACCCCAGTGTTTCGGCGAACACAAAGTTCGGTAGCAAATCACACTTACAGTTGCTTTGTTTGAAGTTAAAAAACAATGCAGAACGAAGGAGTATATACTCAGAAAAACGTATGGAAGTTCTGAGAGGAAGGAGTGCAATGTATAGCCAATTTGTTGAGCGAATTGTATGTTGAGTTTAGTATCTTTCTTCAACATTTGCTGCTCATATATATAGCAGCCAAGAAGGAGTGCAAGACCAAACGTCCACCCTTCATGGTGGAGCAAGCATTACATATTTGTGGAGCAAGCACTTCATATTTGTGGAGCAAGCACTTCATGGTGGGAAGACCATTATCCGGCTGCCAAATTATCAATACACGGATTGGAAAATATCCGTTTACAAATACGGATAATCTTACGTTAATATTTACTATTAATAAATAAATTTGGTCCAAAAAATTAATCAATCAATCGATCATTTGACCAAATCCAAATCCAAATCCAAATCCAAATCCGAAGCCGAAGCCGAAGCCGAAGCCGTAGCCGTAGCCGAAGCCGAGCCGAGCGAGCGACGACGACGACGGCGCGAGGCTTGCTTTCTTCTTAACTCTTTAAGAGCTACAAGAAGAGCAATTATATATATACCCACCAAAAATGTCTTCCACTTCCAATATGGGACAATGTCTCATTGTTAAGAGGGGAAACTTAAAATTTTACTCAAAATTTTATTTTTCCTCCATTTCCCATTCACCCTCATTTTAAGAATATTACATCTTAAAAATAAAACCTCAACAATCCCCCACATGAATGGAGAATGGCTATATCACGGAAGTATGCATGAAAAAACTGTGTGATTTACAAGCAAGGATTAATTGCATCTGGATAAGTAGGTTTCCCTTTGAACTTTCCGTAGTAAACTTATGTCGGATATACTCGGTCAATCGGTAGATTTGATATCTTTGAACCGTCGATCTTTGGTGTATACCTAGACAACCATAAGTCACACAATCAACCCTTAACCGTCTTTGGTTCTCATTGTTGTGTTCGTTTCAGCCATGAACACCGCCTGGTTTCATAAGTGCGTAGAGAACTGGCCTTACAAAGTTCTCCTTGAAGCGGCTCACACTTCACACTTAAATAGGTGATTCCTAAACGTGTCATCCTGTAGATACACTATTTGATATACCCCGTATCAAATTTAGAAATCATTAAAAAGCCTTAATGCTTTATCCTTGGTACTGAACATTGTCTCATCACGAGAATGGACTAAAATTTTATTTGACAATGTTGAACCGTCATTAATGACTTTGTTTGATCTCTTTGAACCTAGATCTTGGGATCTCCAGTCTTCTAGGTAGAGTTACCGCCACAATGACTTGTTCTCGGCCATAGCCCCATTCCCCTTGATGATTTCTCAACTACCTCTCTAGTTAGGCCTTTTGTAAGTGGATCCGACACATTATCACTTGACTTTACATAGTCAATTGTGATAATTCCTCTAGAGAGTAATTGCCTAACGGTTTTATGTCTTCGTCGTATATGACGAGATTTACCGTTATACATGACGCTCCCAGCCCTTCCAATTGCCGCTTGACTATCACAATGTATGCATATTGGTGCCAACGGTTTGGGCCAAAATGGAATGTCTTCCAAGAAATTCCGGAGCCATTCAGCTTCTTCACCGGCTTTATCTAAGGCTATGAATTCAGCCTCCATTGTAGAGCGGGCAATACATGTTTGTTTGGACGACTTCCAAGATACCGCTCCTCCACCAATAGTGAATACATATCCACTCATGGACTTAGAATCAGGTGAACCGGTGATCCAATTTGCATCACAGTATCCCTCAATCACCGCAGGGAAATTACTGTAGTGCAATTCAAAGTTCTGGGTATGTTCTAAATATCCCAAAACTCGTTTCATTGCCATCCAATGAGATTGGCCTGGATTGCTCGTATATCGACTCAGTTTACTTATAGCACAAGCTATGTCTGGTCGTGTACAATTCATGATATACATTAAGCATCCCAATACACGAGCATAGTCCAATTGTGATATGCTTTGGCCTTTGTTCTTTGCTAATGCAAGATTCATGTCAATTGGAGTCTTTGCAACTTTAAAGCCCAAGTGCTTGAATTTTTCAAGTACTGTCTTAATATAATGAGATTGTGACAATGCCAGACCTTGAGGAGTCTTATTGATCTTAATTCCCAGAATTAAATCAGCAACTCCCAAGTCTTTCATATCAAACTTGCTATTGAGCATACGCTTAGTAGCATTTATGTTGGCAATGTCATTACTCATTATCAACATATCATCCACATATAGGCAAACAATGACTATGTGATTTGGAACATTTTTAATGTACACGCATTTATCACATTCATTTATCTTAAAACCATTTGACAACATTGTTTGGTCAAATTTCGCATGCCATTGTTTGGGTGCTTGTTTTAGTCCGTAAAGAGACTTAACAAGTCTACATACCTTCTTTTCTTTACCTGGAACCACAAACCCTTCAGGTTGTTCTATGTAAATTTCTTCCTCCAACTCTCCATTTAAGAAGGCCGTCTTAACATCCATTTGATGAATTTCAAGACCATACACTGCAGCTAATGCTACTAACATCCGTATGGACGTAATTCTTGTAACTGGAGAGTATGTATCAAAGTAGTCTAGACCTTCTCGTTGTCTATACCCTTTGACTACGAGCCTTGCCTTGAAAAATTAATTCTGCAAAATATAAGTTAACGTAATGAAACAATAATAATAAATTCGAGCCCACTGAATTCACAGTGTTTCCTTAAGGAATTTAATCCCCTCCTAGTACCCAAGGTAATGGATTATTTCCTCCCAGGATAGAACGAATAACACACTGGTGTAGCGGTACTTCAAACCCCAGTGTTTCGGCGAACACAAAGTTCGGTAGCAAATCACACTTACAGTTGCTTTGTTTGAAGTTAAAAAACAATGCAGAACGAAGGAGTATATACTCAGAAAAACGTATGGAAGTTCTGAGAGGAAGGAGTGCAATGTATAGCCAATTTGTTGAGCGAATTGTATGTTGAGTTTAGTATCTTTCTTCAACATTTGCTGCTCATATATATAGCAGCCAAGAAGGAGTGCAAGACCAAACGTCCACCCTTCATGGTGGAGCAAGCATTACATATTTGTGGAGCAAGCACTTCATATTTGTGGAGCAAGCACTTCATGGTGGGAAGACCATTATCCGGCTGCCAAATTATCAATACACGGATTGGAAAATATCCATTTACAAATACGGATAATCTTACGTTAATATTTACTATTAACAAATAAATTTGGTCCAAAAAATTAATCAATCAATCGATCATTTGACCAAATCCAAATCCAAATCCAAATCCGAAGCCGAAGCCGAAGCCGAAGCCGTAGCCGTAGCCGAAGCCGAGCCGAGCGAGCGACGACGACGACGGCGCGAGGCTTGCTTTCTTCTTAACTCTTTAAGAGCTACAAGAAGAGCAATTATATATATACCCACCAAAAATGTCTTCCACTTCCAATATGGGACAATGTCTCATTGTTAAGAGGGGGAAACTTAAAATTTTACTCAAAATTTTATTTTTCCTCCATTTCCCATTCACCCTCATTTTAAGAATATTACATCTTAAAAATAAAACCTCAACAATCCCCCACATGAATGGAGAATGGCTATATCACGGAGTATGCATGAAAAAACTGTGTGATTTACAAGCAAGGATTAATTGCATCTGGATAAGTAGGTTTCCCTTTGAACTTTTCATAGTAAACTTATGTCGGATATACTCGGTCAATCGGTAGATTTGATATCTTTGAACCGTCGATCTTTGGTGTATACCTAGACAACCATAAGTCACACAATCAACCCTTAACCGTCTTTGGTTCTCATTGTTGTGTTCGTTTCAGCCATGAACACCGCCTGGTTTCATAAGTGCGTAGAGAACTGGCCTTACAAAGTTCTCCTTGAAGCGGCTCACACTTCACACTTAAATAGGTGATTCCTAAACGTGTCATCCTGTAGATACACTATTTGATATACCCCGTATCAAATTTAGAAATCATTAAAAAGCCTTAATGCTTTATCCTTGGTACTGAACATTGTCTCATCACGAGAATGGACTAAAATTTTATTTGACAATGTTGAACCGTCATTAATGACTTTGTTTGATCTCTTTGAACCTAGATCTTGGGATCTCCAGTCTTCTAGGTAGAGTTACCGCCACAATGACTTGTTCTCGGCCATAGCCCCATTCCCCTTGATGATTTCTCAACTACCTCTCTAGTTAGGCCTTTTGTAAGTGGATCCGACACATTATCACTTGACTTTACATAGTCAATTGTGATAATTCCTCTAGAGAGTAATTGCCTAACGGTTTTATGTCTTCGTCGTATATGACGAGATTTACCGTTATACATGACGCTCCCAGCCCTTCCAATTGCCGCTTGACTATCACAATGTATGCATATTGGTGCCAACGGTTTGGGCCAAAATGGAATGTCTTCCAAGAAATTCCGGAGCCATTCAGCTTCTTCACCGGCTTTATCTAAGGCTATGAATTCAGCCTCCATTGTAGAGCGGGCAATACATGTTTGTTTGGACGACTTCCAAGATACCGCTCCTCCACCAATAGTGAATACATATCCACTCATGGACTTAGAATCAGGTGAACCGGTGATCCAATTTGCATCACAGTATCCCTCAATCACCGCAGGGAAATTACTGTAGTGCAATTCAAAGTTCTGGGTATGTTCTAAATATCCCAAAACTCGTTTCATTGCCATCCAATGAGATTGGCCTGGATTGCTCGTATATCGACTCAGTTTACTTATAGCACAAGCTATGTCTGGTCGTGTACAATTCATGATATACATTAAGCATCCCAATACACGAGCATAGTCCAATTGTGATATGCTTTGGCCTTTGTTCTTTGCTAATGCAAGATTCATGTCAATTGGAGTCTTTGCAACTTTAAAGCCCAAGTGCTTGAATTTTTCAAGTACTGTCTTAATATAATGAGATTGTGACAATGCCAGACCTTGAGGAGTCTTATTGATCTTAATTCCCAGAATTAAATCAGCAACTCCCAAGTCTTTCATATCAAACTTGCTATTGAGCATACGCTTAGTAGCATTTATGTTGGCAATGTCATTACTCATTATCAACATATCATCCACATATAGGCAAACAATGACTATGTGATTTGGAACATTTTTAATGTACACGCATTTATCACATTCATTTATCTTAAAACCATTTGACAACATTGTTTGGTCAAATTTCGCATGCCATTGTTTGGGTGCTTGTTTTAGTCCGTAAAGAGACTTAACAAGTCTACATACCTTCTTTTCTTTACCTGGAACCACAAACCCTTCAGGTTGTTCTATGTAAATTTCTTCCTCCAACTCTCCATTTAAGAAGGCCGTCTTAACATCCATTTGATGAATTTCAAGACCATACACTGCAGCTAATGCTACTAACATCCGTATGGACGTAATTCTTGTAACTGGAGAGTATGTATCAAAGTAGTCTAGACCTTCTCGTTGTCTATACCCTTTGACTACGAGCCTTGCCTTGAAAAATTAATTCTGCAAAATATAAGTTAACGTAATGAAACAATAATAATAAATTCGAGCCCACTGAATTCACAGTGTTTCCTTAAGGAATTTAATCCCCTCCTAGTACCCAAGGTAATGGATTATTTCCTCCCAGGATAGAACGAATAACACACTGGTGTAGCGGTACTTCAAACCCCAGTGTTTCGGCGAACACAAAGTTCGGTAGCAAATCACACTTACAGTTGCTTTGTTTGAAGTTAAAAAACAATGCAGAACGAAGGAGTATATACTCAGAAAAACGTATGGAAGTTCTGAGAGGAAGGAGTGCAATGTATAGCCAATTTGTTGAGCGAATTGTATGTTGAGTTTAGTATCTTTCTTCAACATTTGCTGCTCATATATATAGCAGCCAAGAAGGAGTGCAAGACCAAACGTCCACCCTTCATGGTGGAGCAAGCATTACATATTTGTGGAGCAAGCACTTCATATTTGTGGAGCAAGCACTTCATGGTGGGAAGACCATTATCCGGCTGCCAAATTATCAATACACGGATTGGAAAATATCCGTTTACAAATACAGATAATCTTACGTTAATATTTACTATTAACAAATAAATTTGGTCCAAAAAATTAATCAATCAATCGATCATTTGACCAAATCCAAATCCAAATCCAAATCCGAAGCCGAAGCCGAAGCCGAAGCCGTAGCCGTAGCCGAAGCCGAGCCGAGCGAGCGACGACGACGACGGCGCGAGGCTTGCTTTCTTCTTAACTCTTTAAGAGCTACAAGAAGAGCAATTATATATATACCCACCAAAAATGTCTTCCACTTCCAATATGGGACAATGTCTCATTTTTAAGAGGGGGAAACTTAAAATTTTACTCAAAATTTTATTTTTCCTCCATTTCCCATTCACCCTCATTTTAAGAATATTACATCTTAAAAATAAAACCTCAACAATCCCCCACATGAATGGAGAATGGCTATATCACGGAAGTATGCATGAAAAAACTGTGTGATTTACAAGCAAGGATTAATTGCATCTGGATAAGTAGGTTTCCCTTTGAACTTTCCGTAGTAAACTTATGTCGGATATACTCGGTCAATCGGTAGATTTGATATCTTTGAACCGTCGATCTTTGGTGTATACCTAGACAACCATAAGTCACACAATCAACCCTTAACCGTCTTTGGTTCTCATTGTTGTGTTCGTTTCAGCCATGAACACCGCCTGGTTTCATAAGTGCGTAGAGAACTGGCCTTACAAAGTTCTCCTTGAAGCGGCTCACACTTCACACTTAAATAGGTGATTCCTAAACGTGTCATCCTGTAGATACACTATTTGATATACCCCGTATCAAATTTAGAAATCATTAAAAAGCCTTAATGCTTTATCCTTGGTACTGAACATTGTCTCATCACGAGAATGGACTAAAATTTTATTTGACAATGTTGAACCGTCATTAATGACTTTGTTTGATCTCTTTGAACCTAGATCTTGGGATCTCCAGTCTTCTAGGTAGAGTTACCGCCACAATGACTTGTTCTCGGCCATAGCCCCATTCCCCTTGATGATTTCTCAACTACCTCTCTAGTTAGGCCTTTTGTAAGTGGATCCGACACATTATCACTTGACTTTACATAGTCAATTGTGATAATTCCTCTAGAGAGTAATTGCCTAACGGTTTTATGTCTTCGTCGTATATGACGAGATTTACCGTTATACATGACGCTCCCAGCCCTTCCAATTGCCGCTTGACTATCACAATGTATGCATATTGGTGCCAACGGTTTGGGCCAAAATGGAATGTCTTCCAAGAAATTCCGGAGCCATTCAGCTTCTTCACCGGCTTTATCTAAGGCTATGAATTCAGCCTCCATTGTAGAGCGGGCAATACATGTTTGTTTGGACGACTTCCAAGATACCGCTCCTCCACCAATAGTGAATACATATCCACTCATGGACTTAGAATCAGGTGAACCGGTGATCCAATTTGCATCACAGTATCCCTCAATCACCGCAGGGAAATTACTGTAGTGCAATTCAAAGTTCTGGGTATGTTCTAAATATCCCAAAACTCGTTTCATTGCCATCCAATGAGATTGGCCTGGATTGCTCGTATATCGACTCAGTTTACTTATAGCACAAGCTATGTCTGGTCGTGTACAATTCATGATATACATTAAGCATCCCAATACACGAGCATAGTCCAATTGTGATATGCTTTGGCCTTTGTTCTTTGCTAATGCAAGATTCATGTCAATTGGAGTCTTTGCAACTTTAAAGCCCAAGTGCTTGAATTTTTCAAGTACTGTCTTAATATAATGAGATTGTGACAATGCCAGACCTTGAGGAGTCTTATTGATCTTAATTCCCAGAATTAAATCAGCAACTCCCAAGTCTTTCATATCAAACTTGCTATTGAGCATACGCTTAGTAGCATTTATGTTGGCAATGTCATTACTCATTATCAACATATCATCCACATATAGGCAAACAATGACTATGTGATTTGGAACATTTTTAATGTACACGCATTTATCACATTCATTTATCTTAAAACCATTTGACAACATTGTTTGGTCAAATTTCGCATGCCATTGTTTGGGTGCTTGTTTTAGTCCGTAAAGAGACTTAACAAGTCTACATACCTTCTTTTCTTTACCTGGAACCACAAACCCTTCAGGTTGTTCTATGTAAATTTCTTCCTCCAACTCTCCATTTAAGAAGGCCGTCTTAACATCCATTTGATGAATTTCAAGACCATACACTGCAGCTAATGCTACTAACATCCGTATGGACGTAATTCTTGTAACTGGAGAGTATGTATCAAAGTAGTCTAGACCTTCTCGTTGTCTATACCCTTTGACTACGAGCCTTGCCTTGAAAAATTAATTCTGCAAAATATAAGTTAACGTAATGAAACAATAATAATAAATTCGAGCCCACTGAATTCACAGTGTTTCCTTAAGGAATTTAATCCCCTCCTAGTACCCAAGGTAATGGATTATTTCCTCCCAGGATAGAACGAATAACACACTGGTGTAGCGGTACTTCAAACCCCAGTGTTTCGGCGAACACAAAGTTCGGTAGCAAATCACACTTACAGTTGCTTTGTTTGAAGTTAAAAAACAATGCAGAACGAAGGAGTATATACTCAGAAAAACGTATGGAAGTTCTGAGAGGAAGGAGTGCAATGTATATCCAATTTGTTGAGCGAATTGTATGTTGAGTTTAGTATCTTTCTTCAACATTTGCTGCTCATATATATAGCAGCCAAGAAGGAGTGCAAGACCAAACGTCCACCCTTCATGGTGGAGCAAGCATTACATATTTGTGGAGCAAGCACTTCATATTTGTGGAGCAAGCACTTCATGGTGGGAAGACCATTATCCGGCTGCCAAATTATCAATACACGGATTGGAAAATATCCGTTTACAAATACGGATAATCTTACGTTAATATTTACTATTAACAAATAAATTTGGTCCAAAAAATTAATCAATCAATCGATCATTTGACCAAATCCAAATCCAAATCCAAATCCGAAGCCGAAGCCGAAGCCGAAGCCGTAGCCGTAGCCGAAGCCGAGCCGAGCGAGCGACGACGACGACGGCGCGAGGCTTGCTTTCTTCTTAACTCTTTAAGAGCTACAAGAAGAGAAATTATATATATACCCACCAAAAATGTCTTCCACTTCCAATATGGGACAATGTCTCATTGTTAAGAGGGGGAAACTTAAAATTTTACTCAAAATTTTATTTTTCCTCCATTTCCCATTCACCCTCATTTTAAGAATATTACATCTTAAAAATAAAACCTCAACAATCCCCCACATGAATGGAGAATGGCTATATCACGGAAGTATGCATGAAAAAACTGTGTGATTTACAAGCAAGGATTAATTGCATCTGGATAAGTAGGTTTCCCTTTGAACTTTCCGTAGTAAACTTATGTCGGATATACTCGGTCAATCGGTAGATTTGATATCTTTGAACCGTCGATCTTTGGTGTATACCTAGACAACCATAAGTCACACAATCAACCCTTAACCGTCTTTGGTTCTCATTGTTGTGTTCGTTTCAGCCATGAACACCGCCTGGTTTCATAAGTGCGTAGAGAACTGGCCTTACAAAGTTCTCCTTGAAGCGGCTCACACTTCACACTTAAATAGGTGATTCCTAAACGTGTCATCCTGTAGATACACTATTTGATATACCCCGTATCAAATTTAGAAATCATTAAAAAGCCTTAATGCTTTATCCTTGGTACTGAACATTGTCTCATCACGAGAATGGACTAAAATTTTATTTGACAATGTTGAACCGTCATTAATGACTTTGTTTGATCTCTTTGAACCTAGATCTTGGGATCTCCAGTCTTCTAGGTAGAGTTACCGCCACAATGACTTGTTCTCGGCCATAGCCCCATTCCTCTTGATGATTTCTCAACTACCTCTCTAGTTAGGCCTTTTGTAAGTGGATCCGACACATTATCACTTGACTTTACATAGTCAATTGTGATAATTCCTCTAGAGAGTAATTGCCTAACGGTTTTATGTCTTCGTCGTATATGACGAGATTTACCGTTATACATGACGCTCCCAGCCCTTCCAATTGCCGCTTGACTATCACAATGTATGCATATTGGTGCCAACGGTTTGGGCCAAAATGGAATGTCTTCCAAGAAATTCCGGAGCCATTCAGCTTCTTCACCGGCTTTATCTAAGGCTATGAATTCAGCCTCCATTGTAGAGCGGGCAATACATGTTTGTTTGGACGACTTCCAAGATACCGCTCCTCCACCAATAGTGAATACATATCCACTCATGGACTTAGAATCAGGTGAACCGGTGATCCAATTTGCATCACAGTATCCCTCAATCACCGCAGGGAAATTACTGTAGTGCAATTCAAAGTTCTGGGTATGTTCTAAATATCCCAAAACTCGTTTCATTGCCATCCAATGAGATTGGCCTGGATTGCTCGTATATCGACTCAGTTTACTTATAGCACAAGCTATGTCTGGTCGTGTACAATTCATGATATACATTAAGCATCCCAATACACGAGCATAGTCCAATTGTGATATGCTTTGGCCTTTGTTCTTTGCTAATGCAAGATTCATGTCAATTGGAGTCTTTGCAACTTTAAAGCCCAAGTGCTTGAATTTTTCAAGTACTGTCTTAATATAATGAGATTGTGACAATGCCAGACCTTGAGGAGTCTTATTGATCTTAATTCCCAGAATTAAATCAGCAACTCCCAAGTCTTTCATATCAAACTTGCTATTGAGCATACGCTTAGTAGCATTTATGTTGGCAATGTCATTACTCATTATCAACATATCATCCACATATAGGCAAACAATGACTATGTGATTTGGAACATTTTTAATGTACACGCATTTATCACATTCATTTATCTTAAAACCATTTGACAACATTGTTTGGTCAAATTTCGCATGCCATTGTTTGGGTGCTTGTTTTAGTCCGTAAAGAGACTTAACAAGTCTACATACCTTCTTTTCTTTACCTGGAACCACAAACCCTTCAGGTTGTTCTATGTAAATTTCTTCCTCCAACTCTCCATTTAAGAAGGCCGTCTTAACATCCATTTGATGAATTTCAAGACCATACACTGCAGCTAATGCTACTAACATCCGTATGGACGTAATTCTTGTAACTGGAGAGTATGTATCAAAGTAGTCTAGACCTTCTCGTTGTCTATACCCTTTGACTACGAGCCTTGCCTTGAAAAATTAATTCTGCAAAATATAAGTTAACGTAATGAAACAATAATAATAAATTCGAGCCCACTGAATTCACAGTGTTTCCTTAAGGAATTTAATCCCCTCCTAGTACCCAAGGTAATGGATTATTTCCTCCCAGGATAGAACGAATAACACACTGGTGTAGCGGTACTTCAAACCCCAGTGTTTCGGCGAACACAAAGTTCGGTAGCAAATCACACTTACAGTTGCTTTGTTTGAAGTTAAAAAACAATGCAGAACGAAGGAGTATATACTCAGAAAAACGTATGGAAGTTCTGAGAGGAAGGAGTGCAATGTATAGCCAATTTGTTGAGCGAATTGTATGTTGAGTTTAGTATCTTTCTTCAACATTTGCTGCTCATATATATAGCAGCCAAGAAGGAGTGCAAGACCAAACGTCCACCCTTCATGGTGGAGCAAGCATTACATATTTGTGGAGCAAGCACTTCATATTTGTGGAGCAAGCACTTCATGGTGGGAAGACCATTATCCGGCTGCCAAATTATCAATACACGGATTGGAAAATATCCATTTACAAATACGGATAATCTTACGTTAATATTTACTATTAACAAATAAATTTGGTCCAAAAAATTAATCAATCAATCGATCATTTGACCAAATCCAAATCCAAATCCAAATCCGAAGCCGAAGCCGAAGCCGAAGCCGTAGCCGTAGCCGAAGCCGAGCCGAGCGAGCGACGACGACGACGGCGCGAGGCTTGCTTTCTTCTTAACTCTTTAAGAGCTACAAGAAGAGCAATTATATATATACCCACCAAAAATGTCTTCCACTTCCAATATGGGACAATGTCTCATTGTTAAGAGGGGAAACTTAAAATTTTACTCAAAATTTTATTTTTCCTCCATTTCCCATTCACCCTCATTTTAAGAATATTACATCTTAAAAATAAAACCTCAACAATCCCCCACATGAATGGAGAATGGCTATATCACGGAAGTATGCATGAAAAAACTGTGTGATTTACAAGCAAGGATTAATTGCATCTGGATAAGTAGGTTTCCCTTTGAACTTTCCGTAGTAAACTTATGTCGGATATACTCGGTCAATCGGTAGATTTGATATCTTTGAACCGTCGATCTTTGGTGTATACCTAGACAACCATAAGTCACACAATCAACCCTTAACCGTCTTTGGTTCTCATTGTTGTGTTCGTTTCAGCCATGAACACCGCCTGGTTTCATAAGTGCGTAGAGAACTGGCCTTACAAAGTTCTCCTTGAAGCGGCTCACACTTCACACTTAAATAGGTGATTCCTAAACGTGTCATCCTGTAGATACACTATTTGATATACCCCGTATCAAATTTAGAAATCATTAAAAAGCCTTAATGCTTTATCCTTGGTACTGAACATTGTCTCATCACGAGAATGGACTAAAATTTTATTTGACAATGTTGAACCGTCATTAATGACTTTGTTTGATCTCTTTGAACCTAGATCTTGGGATCTCCAGTCTTCTAGGTAGAGTTACCGCCACAATGACTTGTTCTCGGCCATAGCCCCATTCCCCTTGATGATTTCTCAACTACCTCTCTAGTTAGGCCTTTTGTAAGTGGATCCGACACATTATCACTTGACTTTACATAGTCAATTGTGATAATTCCTCTAGAGAGTAATTGCCTAACGGTTTTATGTCTTCGTCGTATATGACGAGATTTACCGTTATACATGACGCTCCCAGCCCTTCCAATTGCCGCTTGACTATCACAATGTATGCATATTGGTGCCAACGGTTTGGGCCAAAATGGAATGTCTTCCAAGAAATTCCGGAGCCATTCAGCTTCTTCACCGGCTTTATCTAAGGCTATGAATTCAGCCTCCATTGTAGAGCGGGCAATACATGTTTGTTTGGACGACTTCCAAGATACCGCTCCTCCACCAATAGTGAATACATATCCACTCATGGACTTAGAATCAGGTGAACCGGTGATCCAATTTGCATCACAGTATCCCTCAATCACCGCAGGGAAATTACTGTAGTGCAATTCAAAGTTCTGGGTATGTTCTAAATATCCCAAAACTCGTTTCATTGCCATCCAATGAGATTGGCCTGGATTGCTCGTATATCGACTCAGTTTACTTATAGCACAAGCTATGTCTGGTCGTGTACAATTCATGATATACATTAAGCATCCCAATACACGAGCATAGTCCAATTGTGATATGCTTTGGCCTTTGTTCTTTGCTAATGCAAGATTCATGTCAATTGGAGTCTTTGCAACTTTAAAGCCCAAGTGCTTGAATTTTTCAAGTACTGTCTTAATATAATGAGATTGTGACAATGCCAGACCTTGAGGAGTCTTATTGATCTTAATTCCCAGAATTAAATCAGCAACTCCCAAGTCTTTCATATCAAACTTGCTATTGAGCATACGCTTAGTAGCATTTATGTTGGCAATGTCATTACTCATTATCAACATATCATCCACATATAGGCAAACAATGACTATGTGATTTGGAACATTTTTAATGTACACGCATTTATCACATTCATTTATCTTAAAACCATTTGACAACATTGTTTGGTCAAATTTCGCATGCCATTGTTTGGGTGCTTGTTTTAGTCCGTAAAGAGACTTAACAAGTCTACATACCTTCTTTTCTTTACCTGGAACCACAAACCCTTCAGGTTGTTCTATGTAAATTTCTTCCTCCAACTCTCCATTTAAGAAGGCCGTCTTAACATCCATTTGATGAATTTCAAGACCATACACTGCAGCTAATGCTACTAACATCCGTATGGACGTAATTCTTGTAACTGGAGAGTATGTATCAAAGTAGTCTAGACCTTCTCGTTGTCTATACCCTTTGACTACGAGCCTTGCCTTGAAAAATTAATTCTGCAAAATATAAGTTAACGTAATGAAACAATAATAATAAATTCGAGCCCACTGAATTCACAGTGTTTCCTTAAGGAATTTAATCCCCTCCTAGTACCCAAGGTAATGGATTATTTCCTCCCAGGATAGAACGAATAACACACTGGTGTAGCGGTACTTCAAACCCCAGTGTTTCGGCGAACACAAAGTTCGGTAGCAAATCACACTTACAGTTGCTTTGTTTGAAGTTAAAAAACAATGCAGAACGAAGGAGTATATACTCAGAAAAACGTATGGAAGTTCTGAGAGGAAGGAGTGCAATGTATAGCCAATTTGTTGAGCGAATTGTATGTTGAGTTTAGTATCTTTCTTCAACATTTGCTGCTCATATATATAGCAGCCAAGAAGGAGTGCAAGACCAAACGTCCACCCTTCATGGTGGAGCAAGCATTACATATTTGTGGAGCAAGCACTTCATATTTGTGGAGCAAGCACTTCATGGTGGGAAGACCATTATCCGGCTGCCAAATTATCAATACACGGATTGGAAAATATCCGTTTACAAATACGGATAATCTTACGTTAATATTTACTATTAACAAATAAATTTGGTCCAAAAAATTAATCAATCAATCGATCATTTGACCAAATCCAAATCCAAATCCAAATCCGAAGCCGAAGCCGAAGCCGAAGCCGTAGCCGTAGCCGAAGCCGAGCCGAGCGAGCGACGACGACGACGGCGCGAGGCTTGCTTTCTTCTTAACTCTTTAAGAGCTACAAGAAGAGCAATTATATATATACCCACCAAAAATGTCTTCCACTTCCAATATGGGACAATGTCTCATTGTTAAGAGGGGAAACTTAAAATTTTACTCAAAATTTTATTTTTCCTCCATTTCCCATTCACCCTCATTTTAAGAATATTACATCTTAAAAATAAAACCTCAACAATCCCCCACATGAATGGAGAAT
Organism: Nicotiana tabacum; assembly: GCF_000715075.1. Taxonomy (NCBI): domain Eukaryota; kingdom Viridiplantae; phylum Streptophyta; class Magnoliopsida; order Solanales; family Solanaceae; genus Nicotiana; species Nicotiana tabacum. Next base: position 114,231,885 of record NC_134096.1, on the reverse strand, counting down.
GGCTATATCACGGAAGTATGCATGAAAAAACTGTGTGATTTACAAGCAAGGATTAATTGCATCTGGATAAGTAGGTTTCCCTTTGAACTTTCCGTAGTAAACTTATGTCGGATATACTCGGTCAATCGGTAGATTTGATATCTTTGAACCGTCGATCTTTGGTGTATACCTAGACAACCATAAGTCACACAATCAACCCTTAACCGTCTTTGGTTCTCATTGTTGTGTTCGTTTCAGCCATGAACACCGCCTGGTTTCATAAGTGCGTAGAGAACTGGCCTTACAAAGTTCTCCTTGAAGCGGCTCACACTTCACACTTAAATAGGTGATTCCTAAACGTGTCATCCTGTAGATACACTATTTGATATACCCCGTATCAAATTTAGAAATCATTAAAAAGCCTTAATGCTTTATCCTTGGTACTGAACATTGTCTCATCACGAGAATGGACTAAAATTTTATTTGACAATGTTGAACCGTCATTAATGACTTTGTTTGATCTCTTTGAACCTAGATCTTGGGATCTCCAGTCTTCTAGGTAGAGTTACCGCCACAATGACTTGTTCTCGGCCATAGCCCCATTCCTCTTGATGATTTCTCAACTACCTCTCTAGTTAGGCCTTTTGTAAGTGGATCCGACACATTATCACTTGACTTTACATAGTCAATTGTGATAATTCCTCTAGAGAGTAATTGCCTAACGGTTTTATGTCTTCGTCGTATATGACGAGATTTACCGTTATACATGACGCTCCCAGCCCTTCCAATTGCCGCTTGACTATCACAATGTATGCATATTGGTGCCAACGGTTTGGGCCAAAATGGAATGTCTTCCAAGAAATTCCGGAGCCATTCAGCTTCTTCACCGGCTTTATCTAAGGCTATGAATTCAGCCTCCATTGTAGAGCGGGCAATACATGTTTGTTTGGACGACTTCCAAGATACCGCTCCTCCACCAATAGTGAATACATATCCACTCATGGACTTAGAATCAGGTGAACCGGTGATCCAATTTGCATCACAGTATCCCTCAATCACCGCAGGGAAATTACTGTAGTGCAATTCAAAGTTCTGGGTATGTTCTAAATATCCCAAAACTCGTTTCATTGCCATCCAATGAGATTGGCCTGGATTGCTCGTATATCGACTCAGTTTACTTATAGCACAAGCTATGTCTGGTCGTGTACAATTCATGATATACATTAAGCATCCCAATACACGAGCATAGTCCAATTGTGATATGCTTTGGCCTTTGTTCTTTGCTAATGCAAGATTCATGTCAATTGGAGTCTTTGCAACTTTAAAGCCCAAGTGCTTGAATTTTTCAAGTACTGTCTTAATATAATGAGATTGTGACAATGCCAGACCTTGAGGAGTCTTATTGATCTTAATTCCCAGAATTAAATCAGCAACTCCCAAGTCTTTCATATCAAACTTGCTATTGAGCATACGCTTAGTAGCATTTATGTTGGCAATGTCATTACTCATTATCAACATATCATCCACATATAGGCAAACAATGACTATGTGATTTGGAACATTTTTAATGTACACGCATTTATCACATTCATTTATCTTAAAACCATTTGACAACATTGTTTGGTCAAATTTCGCATGCCATTGTTTGGGTGCTTGTTTTAGTCCGTAAAGAGACTTAACAAGTCTACATACCTTCGTTTCTTTACCTGGAACCACAAACCCTTCAGGTTGTTCTATGTAAATTTCTTCCTCCAACTCTCCATTTAAGAAGGCCGTCTTAACATCCATTTGATGAATTTCAAGACCATACACTGCAGCTAATGCTACTAACATCCGTATGGACGTAATTCTTGTAACTGGAGAGTATGTATCAAAGTAGTCTAGACCTTCTCGTTGTCTATACCCTTTGACTACGAGCCTTGCCTTGAAAAATTAATTCTGCAAAATATAAGTTAACGTAATGAAACAATAATAATAAATTCGAGCCCACTGAATTCACAGTGTTTCCTTAAGGAATTTAATCCCCTCCTAGTACCCAAGGTAATGGATTATTTCCTCCCAGGATAGAACGAATAACACACTGGTGTAGCGGTACTTCAAACCCCAGTGTTTCGGCGAACACAAAGTTCGGTAGCAAATCACACTTACAGTTGCTTTGTTTGAAGTTAAAAAACAATGCAGAACGAAGGAGTATATACTCAGAAAAACGTATGGAAGTTCTGAGAGGAAGGAGTGCAATGTATAGCCAATTTGTTGAGCGAATTGTATGTTGAGTTTAGTATCTTTCTTCAACATTTGCTGCTCATATATATAGCAGCCAAGAAGGAGTGCAAGACCAAACGTCCACCCTTCATGGTGGAGCAAGCATTACATATTTGTGGAGCAAGCACTTCATATTTGTGGAGCAAGCACTTCATGGTGGGAAGACCATTATCCGGCTGCCAAATTATCAATACACGGATTGGAAAATATCCATTTACAAATACGGATAATCTTACGTTAATATTTACTATTAACAAATAAATTTGGTCCAAAAAATTAATCAATCAATCGATCATTTGACCAAATCCGAATCCGAATCCGAAGCCGAAGCCGAAGCCGAAGCCGAAGCCGAAGCCGAAGCCGTAGCCGTAGCCGAAGCCGAGCCGAGCGAGCGACGACGACGACGGCGCGAGGCTTGCTTTCTTCTTAACTCTTTAAGAGCTACAAGAAGAGCAATTATATATATACCCACCAAAAATGTCTTCCACTTCCAATATGGGACAATGTCTCATTGTTAAGAGGGGAAACTTAAAATTTTACTCAAAATTTCATTTTCCCTCCATTTCCCATTCACCCTCATTTTAAGAATATTACATCTTAAAAATAAAACCTCAACAATCCCCCACATGAATGGGGAATGGCTATATCACGGAAGTATGCATGAAAAAACTGTGTGATTTACAAGCAAGGATTAATTGCATCTGGATAAGTAGGTTTCCCTTTGAACTTTCCGTAGTAAACTTATGTCGGATATACTCGGTCAATCGGTAGATTTGATATCTTTGAACCGTCGATCTTTGGTGTATACCTAGATAACCATAAGTCACACAATCAACCCTTAACCGTCTTTGGTTCTCATTGTTGTGTTCGTTTCAGCCATGAACACCGCCTGGTTTCATAAGTGCGTAGAGAACTGGCCTTACAAAGTTCTCCTTGAAGCGGCTCACACTTCACACTTAAATAGGTGATTCCTAAACATGTCATCCTGTAGATACACTATTTGATATATATATATATATATATATAATCCTAATAGTATCTTTATATTATTGTATGGTGGGCTAAAATCAAAATATATTAAAAAGACCATGAAACTTGTTTTATAAAATTCATATAATATTGAGACACAAAAAAACCTACATGACTTTGATCTAGTGGTGAGAGCGCAACTCATGATGTGTGAGTTAAGCGCACGTCATATGATATTGAATTTTTCTCTTAAGTGAAAATGGTAAAGAGTGAGCCCATTATCCTTTGTGTTTTGAACCTTGCGACATTTGTATCGGGGATTTCTTAATTAAAAAAGATGTGACATAAAAGAAATTACTTTCTGGTGTATGGATCAATCAAATGTGACAAAAAGAAATAGTTAATTTAGAGAATTTGAGTTGAAATTAGAAAGTAAAATGGTGAGAATCATGAAAAAAAGACTATACATAAAGGAAGAAAAATAAAATTGATGAGAAGATAAATATATTATTTAATTTAATGAGAAAAATTTATCCAATAAACTCACTCATTCTTACATCTACGAAATGTTAAAAATTATTAAAATTTGAAATCTTTTATTAATAATGCCGCCCTTGTCAACCAGACAGCCACTAAGGCCACCACCTCCTTCACGTTTCCATTTTTTCCTCTCACCCACGTTAAGTATGTGCACGTCTATTTAACTGATATATATACGTAATAACTGCTTACCTGTGTTACTAAACACAAAGATTTGTTAATTCTGATCCTTGGAAATTTCTCATTATCATATCACACTCTGAAAAAGCTTTTCCGTCTAGGCATTTTTCTCTTCATCTCTGAGCTCTTAATTAATTAATTAATTACCGCCTGTGATAATTAACTTGTGATTATGGCTTTCTTATGCTCTCGTAACATGCTCATCTCAATTTTAGTGATGATTTCTCTTCAAGTCGTGTATGTCTCCTCCTTGGAATTCCAAGTTGGTGACACCACTGGTTGGGCAGTTCCTCCCTCAAATAACACCAATTTTTACAACAATTGGGCTTCCGCTATGAGGTTCAAAGTCGGCGACACCATTCGTAAGCGCTGTTTAACTTACAACTTTCATGTAAATAGCAGCCTACTAGCACAAATGATTTAAGTTATTAATTAGGTTTAAGTTTTGTACTCTGAACAATGAATAAATTTCAGGTTAAATTAACTTATAATAATATGTCGCTCTTCATATATATCACGATGTTGTACATTTTTATTTTTATTTCATCTGGTTACTAACATTCATAGCAAGTCCAAGATAAAATAACAACAACAACGATCCAGTAAAATCTCACAAGTGAGATCTGGGAAGGGTAGTGTGTATGCAGAACTTACTGCTACCTCGATGGAGTAGAGATGCTGTTTCTGAAAGACCCTCGGCTCACGAAGATGGAAAAGATCAGAAGAGATAGTAACTTTGAAATTTCTTTATGTGTCTATAAAATTCTTTACATGCTTATAAAAACTTAATTTTTTTGTTTTTATATTTTAATTGCTTTTAACATGTTATTTGCCTTCTTTTCTACGTTGCCAATTAGACAGTTATTTGTAGTTGAACTTTACTTAACCTATGATAGTACAATTTCTTACACCAAAATTGTTGGGATTCAGGTTTCAAGTACAAGAAGGACTCAGTAATGGAGGTGACAGAGAATGAATACAAGAAATGCAACTCAACACGCCCCCATTTCTTTTCCAACACAGGAAACACGATGTTCAAGTTGGATCGTTCTGGCTATTTTTATTTCGTGAGCGGAGCAGCAGGACACTGTGAGAGAGGAGAGCGTATGATCGTCAGGGTTCTGGTACAGGATGTGATCAATGATTATTCTGCAGCGTCAGCTCCCGCATTGGATTTGGCACCCTTTCAACAACTTTATGCTCTTCCTCTTGTGTTCTTTCTTTTCGTTTCACATCTCTACTAGATAGCTACATCTTTAGTTTTATCAATTTGTTGCTGATTTCTAGCACTAGTTTATGTTGGATTGCTGTTTTACGCCTTTTAGGTTTTGTGTCTGTTCATTCTTATTACTGATCTGTTCCATTTTATATGATATTATTCCATTTTTTATCAATTAAAAAAGAATGACACGTCTTCAAAAAAAAGTGTGTGTGGTGGGGGGAGGGATCTTTTAGTTGCTAGAACTGAATCAAGAATTAAAGACCAAGGTAACAAATCAAGTATTAAATGACAATCGAAAGTTGTACCAGCTTTGACGATAGGAAGTCATGAGAGGGAAAAATGAGAAAGAACAGGGCATTCAAATTTGAATAATCAACTCAAGTATATACTATTGACTGCATTACTTACCCCATTTACCCATTTTTTGGCCTTTTAATCTATTTATATACTTTGTTTTTTATTGTTTAACTTCACTAGAAAAGAAAATTTTAGGAGAGTATGAATGTTAAGCTTTGGAATCCAAGTATGGAAAAGCTTCTTAGCTGTAATGGAGGAAGCAATCAGAAGCTTCTGGAAGATCGACTGAAGAGAAGAAGTAGAGAAACAGAGATGGAGTCTCTAATTGAGGAAAGTGAAACTCAAAAACTCAATTATGCTGCAGAGTAATTGTTATATACAGTGAGCACTAACTAACTAACTAATCCGGAAAATGACAGCTAACTGACAACTAAGCACTAACAGCTAAGGCTAAGCTACAGTGAATAACTAACTAATACAGCAGTAATAACTAACATATGAATAAATACAATTGCAATCTCAATACACAACAAGAAAACTAGTGAGGGGAAATTTGATGGGTAATGTGGTCGCTAAACGTAAATTAAGATCGACAGCATGTATTGACGACTAGATTCCAGTTTGGTCCTTAAATCACTTTGGTGACAGCAAAAAAAACTAGTCATAACTTCTTTTAGCAACCCATTTTAATTTCTCATTGCTAATTGTATGTTAACTTTCAATGATAGCCAAGAAATTAAATAATCACAAAGAAAACAAGGAACGGCGATCAGGTCTCTTGAGGTTAAACAGTTACCATTTTAGGTCTAAAGTCATCTATCTACAACTGAAATTCAAAAAGTTGTAATTAGTTAGAAACCTGTTTACACATTCCTCCCCTCTTTTTTCATTTTCCTTTAATTTTTGGGGGATGGTTTTCCGTATTCAAAATTGCAATAAGCTATCAAGAAAAGCTAGAAATAGCATACATAATTAATTTTCGTATCAAAGCTTTCTGGAGAAATATATTACAATACTCTTGTGACTTAGAACTTAGAACACAAAAAGCTTAGCAGTAAAAAAAAAAAGGGCAGCTCGGTTCACTAAAATTCCCTATGCCCCGCGTTGCGGGAAGGGGCAGGCCACAAGGATCTATTGTACGCAGTCTTACCCTTCATTTCTGCAACAGATTATTTTCACACAACTTGAACTTGTAACCTCCTGGCCACATGGCAGCAACTTGACTAGTTACGTATCGTTTTGATATATACAATATTTGGATAGATTGTATTGTTTGACGCCGTTTTATGATGTCATGCACCAACAATATGAAAAATAAACTTGTAATATTATAAAAAAAATAAGGTATGAGGTAATATTATAATTATATAAAAAGGTAGGTAAATGATAAAATAAGATTATTTAATTATAAAAAATGGCAAGATGAGAGAAAAATAAGGTAACGACGCGACCACAAGAATGACCATAAAGTGACACTTTTCGTCGTTACGTAACGACGGATTTAATGATAAAATACAATAAAATTTAAATAACAATCAAAACAAACATTGTATTTAAAGTAACAATACGATACAATACAATAGGTAACAACTATCCAAACAAGCTGTAAGTGGAATTGCATCACTTTCTTGTTCACTTTGTTCATTTCGTTAAACAGTCATGAAATTAACTAGTTATGGTTCTGGTTTAAAGAATAGGGAGTTAATCAAGACTAAGGAAATTGAACATAATATTGAAAACAGGAGTAATTAACATACTTGGAGTCTTTGGTTTGCAGAAAACCAGTACTTGAATTTTCAGCGTTATCTTGAAAGTTATCGTAGATTTCATTCTTTTCCAATAGATGATCAAGAAGCCCTGAATTGTCTTTCCTTTTGTATACGGTCAAAACCTATTAAGTCAGTCGTACGGATTGGTCGAGATGATAATACTTCGATCAAAGGGTATCCGCGTGACGACGGTCGAGGTCCGAAATAAGGGCATCGAGCTTCAAGCTCTAAGACCGATCAACGACAAGCTCGGAATTATTATCGAGCTCATATCCAAATTGAACTACGAGGCAAACCGGAGATTATCGAAGATGCATAGACCGACCAACACTCACCCCGAATATCGAGACTCCAAGTCAGAGTCGAGCTTGAACCAAGGCCGAGGGCTCGATCGAATACCGAGCTCGAGCCGATATCGAGCTCACAGACAAGAATCATTGCAACCGCACTAGGTGAGAGAATCTTGGCAGGAATCGAGGAAAAAAAATTTATCATGGGTTCTCTACTATATATTTTTTATAGATAAAGTAGGATCCATCTACTATAAAGAGGGGAATCCTTGTAAGCATAAGGGATAGATTGCAAAAAAGACAACTTCAGAGAGATTAACACTTTTGGGCTCATTTACTTTGCCTTGTTCATCAACATTTCATTTTTCTCTGCCTTATATTTCATTCCATCTGTCAAAGAATATATATATATTTCTATTTCACAATGCAATTCGTACCAAGTTATATCACATATCCTTAGAATCATATACAAATTTAACTCTATCCAATTTTTCGGGTAAACAGTTTGGCTCCTACCGTGGGGCTAAGGATAACAGTGGTTATTTGATACGAATCTGCAAAAACACACCATTGTGTTTTGCGCTTGTTTTCGAAAATATCTTGGATTTCGGATTAGCAACGACTAACTACCAGTCAAATGGCCACGCCGATCGACAACGAAGCCGGTCTTCAAGATGAGAACAATAACTTGACACCCAGTACCGAAAGATCACTTGTCAATGCCGTTGGAGCTCGAATCGGAGCACCGATAGATATCAATTCACATGTGGCCATTGAGGCGAACCTACATTCTGAACCCGAAGATAGCATTCATGGAGGCACTCGATCTGCAGCTCGAGATACCCATAACGTCGAGAAAAACGGCGTCAGCTTGCGTATGATTTTTAAAATGTTGCAAGCTCAACAGGCAGCAATAACTCAGTTGCAGAGCCAAACCTAACTACAAAGCAGGATGAAGCCCAATCCATCTCGAGAAATCACCCATAGAACGGAGCCAGCCATAGTGAAGTCAAATGAGCAAGAATCGGGGACTGCTCCCGAAATTGCTAAATTGCTCGAAGAACTCACAAAGTGAGTCGAAACCAACGATAAAAAAGTAGAAACATATAACTCCAAGGTCGATCAGATCCCGGGAGCTCCACCAATGATAAAAGGGTTGGATTCAAAAAAAATCGTCCAAAAGCCTTTCACCCCCACGAGCGGCTCCTAAACCGATCCCAAAGAAGTTTCGCATGCCCGATATTCCAAAATATAATGGAACGACCGATCCCAACTAACATGTCACCTCTTACACATATTCCATCATAGGGAACGATCTAGAGAACGATCCGATCGAATCTGTATTATTGAAAAAATTCGATGAAACCGTGACAAAGGGATCAATGATATGGTATCATAATTTACCGTCTAACTCTATCGATTCTTTTGCTTTGCTTGCAGATGCTTTCGTAAAAGCACATGCTGAGGCCATAAAGGCCGAGACCAGAAAGTCAGACCTATTCAAGATAAGACAAAAGGATAACGAGACGCTAAGAGAATTCGTATCTCGTTTCCAAATGGAACGAATGGATCTACCTCCAGTCACAGATGATTGGGTTGTTCAAGCTTTCACTCAAGGACTAAACGAATGAAGCTCGACGGCTTCACCACGGCTGAAGCATAACCTGATCGAGTACCTAGCTATTACTTGGGCCGATACACATAATCGGTATCAATCCAAAATAAGAATCGAAGACGATCAGTTGGGTTCTGGGTCCGTTATTAAAAGGGTTGCCAACCGAGAACAGAGATCGATCAAAAATCGATACCGGCCCTATAACGGAAATCCTACGAGCTCGATGTGATAAACTGTCATGCCCCAAACCTGAATGGGCGTGGCCGGCACTTGGTACCATACTCAGCCCGAGCGTACCACTCTGTAACTGTGAACTCTAGAGGGGTAAACCTCAACCTAGGCCGATGAGGCCATATTCTGAATCATCTGAAAATATCGTCTATCTCATCTAAAGGGTAAACATACCCAAAAACTCATATATATATATATATATATATATATATATATATATATATATATATATATATATATATATATATATATATATTCATCATCTGAAAATATCGTCTCTCTCATCTGAGGGTAAACATACCCAAAAACTCATATATATTTCAATATATATGTGCAGGTTGACGAGGCCGCCATGAAAATCTACTGATATACAAACTATACAGGACTTGTCTACAAGCCTCTAGAGATAATTGAATTGTATCATGGTCGGGACAGGGCCTCGACCTACCCATCAAACCTGTATATATATAAAATGGACTCCAAGGTCTAGACCTGGTAACTCCGGGGAAGTAACCAAGCTGATATTTGGCTCTGTCTACTGGGAAGGTCTATCCAGCTGTCTATCAGGACCTGCAGGCATGAAATCCAGCATCCCCAGCAAAGGGACGTCACTACAAATAATATAATGAGTATGTAAGGCAACAAAATAACTGAAAGCTAAAACTTAACTGATGATATAATAACTGAATGTAACTGGGAGTCAAAAATAATCTGAAGATATGCTTACCTGTTGATACTGACTCAACTCTCTCCATATAATATGTAAAATAGTTGTCCGGCCCTATAAGGTTCGGTATGTGTAACTGCCCTGCCGTAGTAGGCTCGCTCATAGGCGCTCGGCCATACTAGGCTCTGTATCTAGGCCATTCTGGGCTCGCTCGTAGGCGCTCGGCCACAGCAGACTCGGTATATAACTTACCATCTGATCAGAGGTTGCCCAATAGGGGACTGCCCACCGATTATAGCTCGATGGTGGTGAAAATACTGTAATACTGTATATATATAGACCCTCTGCTCTCTTGACTGGAAAAACACACACACACTTTCTGCTCTCTTGGCTGAAAGAAGACAATACTAAACTGAATATGAAGTCCCGATAAGGGAGAATACTGTAACTTTTGAGACTAGGATAATGTGAATAAATTCAGGAATACAAACTTTTTTTTATGTCTCGTTATCAAACTCATGTAGTTAGGGGATCATGCCAAAATGAAGGAAGGACTTAGCCTTGACATACCTTATCACAATCTTTCCAATCACAAACTTGAACTCGCCTCTTCTCACCTTAATCTACAACAACGATAATAATACTATCATTAAGTTACGAAAGGTACAACTAACGCACAACGAACGACAAGCTTATTTTATATTAAAATAGACAGCATCTCCCCTATAATCCTTACTACCTCCAAATTCAAGATAACACCAACAACACCAAAAACAACAATAACAACATATATACATTATTTTCCAACCTTATGCACACCACACAATACTACAAACACAGCCCAACATACCCCAATCTCTTCATACACAAAACGACCACCGTAGTAGTGTCAATAACCCGAAAATATTACGATGAACGACCAGCCCAACATCCTGCATTTATGTGGTGTTTCTCCACACCCTTACTCCTCCAAAACTCCACAAAACTGTAGTAAAAATGTGGCCTAACAGCACCATAAAATAGTCTACAAAACAGTCCGCTACAAGTGAATAACTCAAATTCACGGCTTCCTATCACCGTCCCGTGAGTTCTTACAAATATAAAACGACTTACTATGCATCTACAGTAGACAAAAATGGATGAAAGAGAGCAGTAAACTTACATTATTTGTTGGATAACTCAGCTCCTATCTTGGTTCTTCAAACTCTAGGCTTTACCTCCAATTAGAACTTGAAAGCGAGAGAAAATCAATTGGGGTTTGGGGGAAATTATTGGGAGGAGTTTTGCAGAGATTAAGTCTGGTTATTTTACCCTATTATCATCCTAATATATGAAGGTGATAGGCCTTTAAAAAGGCCTCTTTGAACGACCCAAACAGGCCCATTTTTGGACGACCCGAACAGGCCCAGTTTTGGATTCTCGTTTAAGCAAGTAGGTGACAGTCTGCATAGTCTCGGAAAAACGTCCATATCTCTCTACTCTAATATCGTATTGATAAATGGTTTAATGCGTTGAAAAATAGACTCATAGATATTTAATTTTATGGGTAGAAAACCCCATAACTCTACGTATATTGGGAGAAAATGGCAGTTACATTTGACCCAAAGTTTCAGTAAAACTTATGAACGTAACTTGTGATGACTTTCCTCGACTTTTGTTCCACCACTCGTTTGACTTCAAAACATAACACACGACTATCATACGACTAACATAATCTCCTTATCAATTTAAACACCCTGGTATCACTACAAAAGTACATGTTATAACATTCCCAATTTATCGACTTTCGACGAAACATTATTTTTTTTCAATTTCTTTAGTTTCTGAACCTTCCAACCATCTTTGTACTTGTTGTTCATGATCTTCAATATTTGTAAACTCCGAGGTAATATGATTAACTTACTTTGTAAACTTTTCAAATATGATTTCATTTCTGAGCTTACATCAATTGACTTACGACGTACTCGTACGTACGAAAACATGGGTTATAACAATTTACCTATAAATTCTATTTCATACTATTTAATTAATATACCCCCCCCGGTTCAATTATATTTCAAAACTAACCAATGCAGGTGTTCGACCAAAGACGAGGATTAATGAACTCGATCAGGAACAAAGATGGATTATTCAACACGAAGCCTTAGGTCTGAAAACATGTGTTGCACTCTTTTTTTCCTTAGACCGGTTTTGTCCCAAATGGGTTTTTCGGCAAGGTTTTTTTTTTAATGAGGCAACCATTGATCGTGCTAAATCAGAACAATTCAACAGTATTCGAGGCCTCCTTACAATCAACCTCGAATACTGGGGGGCATACCATCGTTATCAAACATATCAACGACAATTATCAAGTACGATGCAAAGGAAGTTACTTCGTTATTTCAAGACAAACAGTGTCTCGACAGGAAACATTGTAAGAGCCAAATGGTCAAAACGAATCATGCTCATGTAATTGGCCCGAGCCCTGACGCAAAACATGAACACATGTATAATGACTTGCAAAGAAAGCTCTCTTCTTTACCGAAATCTTATATCCAAGATTTATTATGCAAACAGGATCGAGTTCGAGCAAGCACTCACTCGACCATTATGCCTACGGGCTACATTACTTCGAGTTCGAATCATTCACTCTACTACTAAGCCTACAGGATACTTTTATTTTGAGTTCGAGCAAGCACTCACTCGACCATTACGCCTACGGGCTACATTACTTTGAGTTCGAATCATTCACTCGACTACTAAGCCTACGGGCTACTTTTATTTCGAGTTCGAGCAAGCACTCACTCGACCATTACGCCTACGGGCTATATTACTTCGAGTTCGAATTATTCACTCGACTACTAAGCCTACGGGCTACTTTTATTTCGAGTTCGAGCAAGCACTCACTCGACCATTACGCCTACGGGCTACACTACTTCGAGTTTGAATCATTCACTCAACTACTAAGCCTACGGGCTACTTTTATTTCGAGTTTGAGCAAGCACTCACTCGACCATTACGCCTACAGGCTACATTACTTCGAGTTCGAATCATTCACTCGACTACTAAGCCTACAGGCTACTTTTATTTCGAGCTCGAACAAGCACTCACTCAACCATTACGCCTACGGGCTACATTACTTTGAGTTTGAATCATTCACTCGACGACTAAGCATACAGGCTACTTTTATTTTGAGTTCGAGCAAGCACTCACTCGACCATTATGCCTACGGGCTACATTACTTCGAGTTCGAATCATTCACTCGACTACTAAGCCTACGGGCTACTTTTATTTCGAGTTCGAGCAAGCACTCACTCGACCATTATGCCTACGGGCTACATTACTTCGAGTTCGAATCATTCACTCAACTACTAAGCCTACGGGCTACTTTTATTTCGAGTTCGAGCAAGCACTCACTCGACCATTACGCCTACAGGCTACATTACTTCGAGTAACATTACTCATTACTTCAAGTTCAAATGAACACTTGACTATTTAAAGGCTGAAGGCTGTTCGAGCCCGATAAAGCAAAAGGGACTACCCACAAGGCTCGAAGGCAACAAAGATTAAAATTCAAACTATCTATTTAGCTTAAAAGGCTATTTTGCTTCAAAAGGAAGAAAGATTTATATTTACAAATTTTTGTACAAAGGCGGCAACTCAGCCAAAAGGAAGTTCTTTATACAAAAACCGAAAGCGGTATCAAAAGAACGCAGCAAATGACCTAAGGCCCTAAATGATTCAATCTTCATCAGAGGCCGTGTTCTCGGCATCTTCCTCATCTTCAGACTCCCCCGAGTCATCGGAGTCCTCCTCAGGAAAGGCCAACCTTCGAGCTTTGTTCTCATCTGCCCTGACGACTTCAATCTCGGCCCCAATATTGAAGATCTGAGCTCTGACCTCCTCGAGAGCTTCTCTCCGAGCTTGCCATTTTGCATGTTCGACCATGCTCTTATCTTTGGCTTGGTTAACCTCAACATCGATCCTGAACTAAGCCACTTTTGCATCGGCTCTTTTATTGGCCCCGATCACCTCAGATCTGGCCACTTCAAGTTCTTTAGCCAAATCTGCTTTTATCTAAAGTGGCCAAATCTAACTGATGCTGAAGCTCTTTCATCTTTTCGATCACCCCCGAAGCATTTTCTTTCGTAGATCGAAGTTGGGCATCAGACAGCTCCAACTGAGCTTGAACGGCTTCCTTTTTCGAGGCAAGGATATCCATACACTTTTTAAATTCTTCTGCCTCGGCCAGTAGCGCATCTACCTGTGAGTTAAGCCGTCTAATCTGCTCGATCCTCTGTCGAACCTGCAAAATCGGATCGTTAGTGGTAATCTCTTTTTCATCTTCACTATCATGGAATGATCGGAATACTAGCTCAGCCATCTCTTCAAGCTCCTCCCTAGCCGCTATCAAATCTGCTCGAAGTTTTTCACTACGGAACTTGTACGAGTCACTCTTCTCAGTGAGGCTCCGAACCTCGGCATCATGCTCCTCCCGGATTCGAAGAAAGGCCTCGTGATGCAACACCGAAACCTATAAACAGAAGGAGAAACGTTAGAATTACCTACAATTATAAGTATAAAAGAACTGGCAAAAACGCCATTAAAGTTACCCGATTCAAAGTATGTTGGGCTTCGTTGAAGAGACAGGCGGGCCCCGCCGCATTCATCACTGATTGATCTTCTTCAGTCACCAAGGACCGAAGGTAACTGGCAATCCCCACAGGGGGAGAAAAAAATCGGGTATCCTCAGGTACGGAGAGCACTATCTTCTGCCTTCGGTCGGGATCGATACTCGGGGCTGGGAATCGGTCCACCGATTTATGAATCGATGAAGGCTCGGTAGAACCCGACCACGATGCTTTTTTGGGTACCGGCATTCCACCAAAACCGATAACCTCTTCCGAGGCACCTGACTCAAACTCCTCTAGAAAACCGTGGATATCGGCTGACTCCTAAATACCCTCATAGGACCGATCCTCCAACATGTTGGCTTCTCGAATCATGGCATCCAAAATCTAAGGGGATCCGCTAATGTCAACTATCCCGAACTCATCCCTTGAAATATATTCTACTGTCCTAGAAGACCCACCCTCGGTATCCCTTTCAATCATCTTAGCTCGAGAAGGGATAATCTCGGCTTCTTCTTATTCTGGGATTATGGCCAGCGTTCCCTGATTTGCTTCCACCAAATTGAAAGACTGTTGAATCACAACATTAGCCCGTACGCATGCTAAATTCTCCTCTCCTTCTTCGGGGCCACTTCCGAAGATATAACACCATAGGCCCCTTCGACTTTCGAGATCTCTTAGTCGGTTTCTTCTTTTCCGAGCTCGGGGAGCCCGATACGTCTTTTCTCTTCCTTTCTTTTACCTGCTTCAGGGCAGGAACTTCTTCACCACCAGATGGAAGCCTCATGACTACATCTTTCCCGAGTCGTACAAAGGGGAAAAAGGGAGATTTACCATACAAACCGATAAAGAGACAAATCGATAAAAAAATTTACCATGAATGCGGGCCTCCCATCGACTCTTTGATAATTCGACCCAAGCACGCTCAGAGTACGGTCTCTGCAACACCAGACCTTTGACCCATTGTTTAATATCCGGGATCGGTTCCGGCATCCGAGCTACGGCTGTGATAAGAAAAAAAAATGGATCAACAAAATGAAATGCAATCACAAAATCAAAACGGGCAAAAATAAACGTTTACTCACGACTCATATTCCATTTCTCGAAATATGGTAAGTCATCGGCAGGGATCAGGTCCGAGGTTTTGATTCAAACAAAATGGCCCATCCAACCTGGATCCCGAGTCTCGTCTATGCTCGAGAATGGCGCTTTGGTTGCTCGGCGAGCAAGCTTGATCAACCCTCCTCGATAAAGTCGGGGACTGTAGAGGCGCATAAGATGATCGAGGGTGAAGATACGCCCCTTGACTTTGCTCGAGAAAAATCAAAGAAGAATCACTATCCTCCAAAAGGAAGGGTAGATCTGGCCGAGGGTCACATCGTACCTCTTACAGAAGGCAACGGTGACAGGGTCTAGAGGGTCCAACGTGAAAGGATAAGTGTAAACACTTAACAACCCTTCGACGTGGGTAGTAATTGATTCATCATGCGATGGATTACTACGAGTTTATTATCCCAGTTGCATTCTTGTATGACTTTATCGAGAACTTTCTTGGTAATTGAACATTGGTACCTCGACATCGGCTCATACCGACTCGGTATCGGAGAAGGCTTTTTAATTTTAAAATCACCTACAGCCGAGCACCCTACCGGAATGAATTCCTCAGGGCGGGGCTCTTCCACATCCTCGCCACTAGCAGGTCGAGATGAAGAAGCGGTCTCTTTTTGCGGAACAGTTTTAGACGTTTTTGCCATTTAAAATTCTGTGAACAAAGAACGGGAGTATTTGGTATTTTAAGAAAGAATTTGCAGTAAAACTCACAGATTTGCAGACAAAAAACTCAGAAAAGACGAAAGGGAACTTAGAAAATTTGGAAGATTGAAGACGCAAAAGTGATGAATGGTGGAAGGAAGGGTTATTTAAAAAATTGAAGCAATGACGATTCAATATCAGCGATGGCCGACCACTTTCTGACACACATTAAATGCCTTGGTAAAACTGAATCGATGGGATAGCTATCACGTACGTCATGGTTGGGATCGACGCAGACGTCAGCATATATCTGATCGAGCTGTTGGAAAATCATATCGTTTCTCGCCACATCCTTTTTCGAGAAACGAGGGGACTATCTGTGTACGGTTAAAACCGATTAAGTCAGTCGTACGGACTGGTCGAGGTGATAATACTTCGATCAAAGGGTATCCGCGTGACGATAGGTCGAGGTCCGAAGTAAGGGCGTCGAGCTTCAAGCTCTAAGACCGATCAACGACAAGCTCGGTATCATTATCGAGCTCATATCCAAATCGAACTACGAGGCAAAGCGGAGATTATCGAAGATGCATAGACCGACCAACACTCACCCCGAATATCTCGAGACTCCAAGTCAGAGTTGAGCTCGAACCAAGGTCGAGGGCTCGATCCAATACCGAGCTTGAGCTGGTATCAAGTTCACAGACAAGAGCCGTTGCAACCGCACTAGGGGAGAGAATCTTGGCAGGAATCGAGGAAAAGATAATTTATCATGGGTTCTCCACTATATATTTTTCATAGATAAAGTAGGATCCCTCTACTATAAAGGGGAATCCTTGTAAGCATAAGGGATAGATTGCAAAAAAGACAACTTCAGAGAGATTAACACTTTGGGGCTCATTTACTTTGCCTTGTTCATCAACATTTCTTTTTTCTCTGCATTATATATCATTCCATCTGTCAAAGAATATATATATTTCTATTTCACTCTGCAATTCGTACCAAGTTATATCATGTATCCTTACAACCATATACAAATTTAACTCTATCCAATTTTTCGGGTAAACACCTTTCAGACATTTTCAGTTTCTTTATTTTTTCCTTCAAATTCTTTGATAATATGATTTAAATCTCTTTAGACGCAGAAGAATACATAAGAGCTAATGGAAATTTGGTTGTCAACTTCCTATCGTAATTTATAGCTCAAGTCTGAGGTGTGTAGTGCACCCTCACTTATTCAAACCACATTTTCTTTATTTCGCAAATTTTGTTAGTGTTTGAATTTTAGCTATATATGACATTGACAATTCACCCTTTTGAAATATTAACCTAAATAATTAGTATACTCCAATTAGTTATTTTTTCCAAGTCAATTGACAGGAAAAGGTTCATGCATTATATAACTTCATATTGTTTCTCATTTTCTGAAATATATTACAAAATCGTATTGAGCTGTACACGTCCATATTAATAGTGGGAAGTTTCTTAAACACTTCAAAAGTCTTCAAAAAAATCTGGTCGGTTAAATTATTTGAATTTTTCTTTTGAGATTTTTAGGAACTTTAAAATTCTGAAAGTGCCTGTTCTTATTAAAAAAGCAAAAATATTAGGAGACACACACAATATTGCACAAGCATTTCTTCACAACATTTATCCAAAAACTTCTCCAAACGCAACTTATTGTCACCCAACAGGACCGAGAGAGGACATGACTTTTTGAATTTATGATATACTATATTCTGATAGGAATATAAGATGGGAATGTCATGCGCGCAATTTTTCTATATGTGAGAAATTTTCTTAAACACTTTGAAAAGTCTAAAAAAATAAATTGGTCAGATAATTTTTCCATTTTTTTTCTTTGAGATTTTTAGAAAATACTAAGTTGGAAAGTGCCTCTTCTTTATAAAAAGATAACATAAATAAAAGAAGAAGAGGAAACTCACAAGATTGAAAAGGAAAAAAAAAAAAAAAAAAAAAAGCTATCCCAATAAGTTTTTGTTTTGCACAAACATTCAGATTATTCATCCAAAAGCTTTTCCTAAACATTCAGACTCGTTCTGATCATTCTCTTTCTCTCTGTTTTTTTTTTCTTTTATTCCTTTCATCCGTTCAATTACAGGACCTAAAATCTCATATTCATGACTTCTGTAAGTTTCTCTCTCTTCCAATCTTTTCAGTTCTTATTTTTTTCTTTTGCATGAATTTTGCTTTGCTAGGAATATGAACGTTCTTGAATTTTGTCATTGGCTATTAAATAGTCATCCCAATAAGATGAAATTATAACGAGATTCAAGAATTTGAAACCTTATAAAATTCCAAAACCCCGACCCACATTTCTCCTTGAATGAATTAAACGTTAGGAAAAGTTGTTTGATTCCGAGACCAATCCTAGTTATAATTTTTGTAATATGTATATGGCTGTTTTTGTTAATGCTGAATTAAAGATGGCATGGTTTTGACCAACCTTATTCACTTTTATTTTCAATTCAACTTTTCAGTTTGCTCTCATTTTTGCTGAATTTGATTCACCGACGATTTGTATGTATTTTTTTTTTTCTTGATTAGTGGCCAGACGGAGCATCTTTAGTTGGTAATTGTTTCCTATCGGTTTAATTAAAGATGTTTGATTGTTACTTTGCCTATGTGACTAGTTCAGGCTGACGGCCAATGTTAAATTAGTTAAATTTATGATGAATTCTAACAATACAAGAATGAGTAGCTTATATGGAGCAGTATAGTTAGTGATGATGCATATAACCGACCCAAATTTAATTGGGATTGAGGCGTAATTGTTGTAGTTGAAAGATGTTTGTTCTTCTTAAAAAATACTAGAGAATTTGAGAGAAATTCATGTGTTCTTAGAGTTGAGATACTAAACACCCCAATGCATATAAGTTAAGAGTACATGACTACATAATACATATACAGAACAGAACATCAAGAAAAAAACTTTATTTACTTATGGCTAACTTACATGTCTTCATTTCTCTGTTTTGACACCATTTTCTAGCAAGAGAAAGGTCGGCCATTGCCGAAATTCGGGGAGTGGGATGTAAACAATCCAGCCTCGGCAGATGGATTCACTGTCATATTTGCAAAGGCTAGGGATGACAAAAAAGCCGATGGCACCGCGGCACCAACACAAGCGCCCAGGAATGACTATACTTACGGACAATCTAATCCTTATCAGCAAGAACCCAAGGTATTGATCACTGACTACTAAATCTTAATATTTCTTCTTTTGTGCTACAAGCATTCAAGAATGTTACTTTCCCATTTATCTGCAAATAATCACTATGCAATATTAACTACTTGGAGTTAAGGTCTAGCTAATTGTTGTTGTTGACTTACATTAGGTTCTGTGTTTGAGCTCCTTTTTAGTTTGGTTAGAGACTTATCTGTTTATGTAGAAACAATTGCGAGATTTAGAGAGCATCTATTCTAGAAAATAAATACCAGTGCTTAGACATGTCGGAGAGTTTATATCACGTTCAGTGTTTGATAGGAGTTTTTGTAATCTTGTTAAATATTCGTATGTCAGTAAAAAATATAAAGAACTTCTGATGTTAGATAAGCAAATTATTGAGCATTCTAACGAAATGTGTTCATATAGCCAGACTCCAACTGCAGTGTAGAATTACTGCAGGCTGATTAAGTGATTGATTCTTATACATCTATTATGTGCAGAAAAAATGGTTTTGCTGTTTCTGAAACCAGAATGCTTCTGTGGCTGTGAGTGAAGAGACTTAAGATCATATTGAAGTTCAAGTCTGCCAGTCTAGTTACAGAGGTGGGAAACTGTGTGCTGCTGCTGCTGCTTCTGTTTCTATATTCGTCTATAAGGTTTCTTAAAAGTCTCTCTACTGTCCCGAATATGTATTTAGGGGAAGCGCTGACCAACTATCACAAACACGCTAATGTATTGTGCTCAACGACAACCTTAGTCACTCTGTCGATTTATATCACCTCTCTAATTGAACATGGCCTCTAGATTGAATGATATATCTTCTTTTGTGCTGTGCTCAGAGCATATAGCTGCTGTTTTCACTATGTGCTTCTACAATTAGGATATTTAAACTTGCTCCAGCTATATGGATTATGTATGTTGTACATTTTGAGGTATTTGCCTTTTTAGTCCATCAGGGTTGGCTGCTAGTAGAGAAAGAAAGCACTCATCTTTCATGCTTTAATTGCCTTGTCCTTACAAGGGAAGATCATAATTCATCTCCCATTCCTTGCACATATAGTCCAATTAATTGAATCTATGCCTGTTTTTCTTCATTCTTCTAATCTGTCCAGGCAGTTAGTATAAAAGGCATATTTTGATCAAAGAGAATCATGGAATAAGACTGAAAGCATTTTTCACAACCAGTTGTGTTAAATTATAGCAAACACAAGCATCCAGTATAGCAAAACAAAGAAGGGGGGATGATTTACAAAATTCCATAATACTTTGATATGCTCTCTTTCTTTTTTTCTTTTTTTTTTTTTTTTTTTTTTTTTGTGGGGGGAGCAATCAAAGGATGAATCAAATTAAATGATTGTTGTAGAATGGCCATTCCTCACAATTGATCTCTTTTGTCTTTAAAAGGCTAGTGTTAAAGACAATGATCATTTAAAGATATAACGTTGTTATAGTTCAAAGTCCCACGATTTTAAAAGGCTAGTGTTAAAGACAAAAATCATTTAAGATACAGTGTTGTTAGAGTTCAAACTTCAAAGTCACCCGACGTAGAAAGAAAGAAAGTGAAGTTTTCTAATTATCCCATAGTCCTCGAATATAAGTATAGACGTTTTCATACCGCAAGACTTTATTAGACATGCTCATGACTCGTGACACCTATGCAACATAGACTCTAATATCAAGTTGTCACAATCCAAAACACACCAATGACCGTGATGGCACCTAATGCGCAGGCTAAGCGAACTAACAATTTTGATTTTAAAATAAGTGCAAACCATCAAATGTTCAGGTGATTTCTGAGTTTTCTCATTTTTTTCCTAGCATAATAACCTATTTTTGTTACCATATAGTAGGGGTGTCAATGGTCTGGTTCGACTGGTTATTTTATAAAATTTGTACCATACCAATTTTTTGATTATTCTATTATGTGTAACTAAAATTAGACTTATAGAAACCGTACCAATCATATCAGTTTCTCTTCGGTATCGGTACGCTTCGGTTAATTTTCGATATTTTTTAAAAATATCATTTATAAGTCACTAGTAGAAACAAAATGCAATAGCATACGTACTTTTATATGACTTAGCAAAACTCCCTAGACATTTTTATTATTTAAAGGGTGATGAATTAAGAAAACATGAAAGATGGCCAAAGTATAGATCCATCAAGCGTAAAAGAAATTAAGCAAAGACAAAAGAAATATAAATCACACGAGTGAAAATATATTAAGCAAATTGGGACTCAAGAATAAAGTCTATAGAAGATTAAATATTCAAAAATATAAATTTAAATCATACGAAAGGAAACATATTCAATACATTATAGTTTGCTACTCATAATCGCTAGAATACCTTGTGTTTTGCTAGTGAATATGTTGAAAATAGTTTAGTTCCGATAGGAATAGTATAATATAGGTTTGAGAATTAGAATTTTGAGTTTAATTACTTATTGTCTTGTAACTGTTTTCATAATTCCAAGACTCAAGAAAAAATTCAATGTTTTATTATATATATTTTCCATGTAAATTTATTCGGTACAATTCGGTATTTTTTTCGGTTTACTTTTATAAAATAAAAAACATACCCTAATTATCAGTCAGACCCCACTTGTGGAATTTTACTGGATTGTTATTGTACCCTAATTATCAGTACGGTTATAGATTTATATAAAAATTTATAATTTTATTAAAAAAAAACTAAAAATCAGTTCGGTACGGTTCGATCGATTTAGTGAATTTTGAATATCCATTGACACACATTATATATGGTCCTCAAATATCCCTCATTTGATCAAAACGATATCGTTGCCCCTACTGAAAAGTGAAAAGTAAATGATCCACGACACGAGCCAACCACGTCACTAGAAAATTATCTAGTGACAAAAATCTATCCAATCTCCGCATCTTTGGTTTCCCAAGGTCATCAATGGCGACTGGTTTAATCCGACGAGCGATTTCTAGGGTCCACTCATCGCCGGCGGAGAAGGTAGTTCCAATCATATACTCTTCTGAATAAAAATTCCTTTTTGCTTTCTCTGTAACAAAAATCTATCCAATCTCCGCGTCTTTGGTTTCCCAAGGTCATCAATGGCGACTGGTTTAATCCGACGAGCGATTTCTAGGGTCCACTCATCGCCGGCGGAGAAGCTAGTTCCAATCATATACTCTTCTGAATAAAAATTCCTTTTTGCTTTCTCTGTAACAAAAATCTATCCAATCTCCGCGTCTTTGGTTTCCCAAGGTCATCAATGGCGACTGGTTTAATCCGACGAGCGATTTCTAGGGTCCACTCATCGCCGGCGGAGAAGCTAGTTCCAATCATATACTCTTCTGAATAAAAATTCCTTTTTGCTTTCTCTGTAACAAAAATCTATCCAATCTCCGCGTCTTTGATTTTCCAAGGTCATCAATGGCGACTGGTTTAATCGGACGAGCGATTTCTAGGGTCCACTCATCGCCGGCGGCGAAGCTAGTTCCAATCATATACTCTTCTGAATAAAAATTCCTTTTTGCTTTCTCTGTAACAAAAATCTATCCAATCTCCGCGTCTTTGGTTTCCCAAGATAACTCATCAATGGCGACTGGCTTAATCCGACGAGCGATTTCAAGGGTCCACTCATCGCCGGCGGCGAAGCTAGTTCCAATCATATACTCTTCTGAATAAAAATTCCTTTTTGCTTTCTCTGTAACAAAAATCTATCCAATCTCCGCGTCTTTGGTTTCCCAAGGCAACTCATCAATGGCGACCGGTTTAATCCGACGAGCGATTTCTAGGGTCCACTCATCGCCGGCGGCGAAGCTAGTTCCAATCATATACTCTTCTGAATAAAAATTCCCTTTTACTTTCTCTGTAACAAAAATCTATCCAATCTCCGCATCTTTGGTTTCCCAAGGCAAATCATCAATGGCGACCGGTTTAATCCGACGAGCGATTTCTAGGGTCCACTCATCGCCGGCGGCGAAGCTAGTTCCAATCATATACTCTTCTGAATAAAAATTCCTTTTTGCTTTCTCTGTAAAAAAAATCTATCCATTCTCCGCGTCTTTGGTTTCCCAAGGTAACTCATCAATGGCGACTGGCTTAATCCGACGAGCGATTTCAAGGGTCCACTCATCGCCGGCGGAGAAGCTAGTTCCAATCATATACTCTTCTGAATAAAATTTCCTTTTTGCTTTCTCTGTAACAAAAATCTATCCAATCTCCGCGTCTTTGGTTTCCCAAGGTCATCAATGGCGACTGGTTTAATCCGACGAGCGATTTCTAGGGTCCACTCATCGCCGGCGGAGAAGCTAGTTCCAATCATATACTCTTCTGAATAAAAATTTCTTTTTGCTTTCTCTGTAACAAAAATCTATCCAATCTCCGAGTCTTTGGTTTCCCAAGGTCATCAATGGTGACTGGTTTAATCCGACGAGCGATTTCTAGGGTCCACTCATCGCCGGCGGAGAAGCTAGTTCCAATCATATACTCTTCTGAATAAAAATTCCTTTTTGCTTTCTCTGTAACAAAAATCTATCCAATCTCCGCGTCTTTGGTTTCCCAAGGTCATCAATGGCGACTGGTTTAATCCGACGAGCGATTTCTAGGGTCCACTCATCGCCGGCGGAGAAGCTAGTTCCAATCATATACTCTTCTGAATAAAAATTCCTTTTTGCTTTCTCTGTAACAAAAATCTATCCAATCTCCGCGTCTTTGATTTTCCAAGGTCATCAATGGCGACTGGTTTAATCCGACGAGCGATTTCAAGGGTCCACTCATCGCCGGCGGAGAAGCTAGTTCCAATCATATGCTCTTCTGAATAAAATTTCCTTTTTGCTTTCTCTGTAACAAAAATCTATCCAATCTCCGCGTCTTTGGTTTCCCAAGGTCATCAATGGCGACTGGCTTAATCCGACGAGCGATTTCTAGGGTCCACTCATCGCCGGCGGAGAAGCTAGTTCCAATCATATACTCTTCTGAATAAAAATTTCTTTTTGCTTTCTCTGTAACAAAAATCTATCCAATCTCCGAGTCTTTAGTTTCCCAAGGTCATCAATGGTGACTGGTTTAATCCGACGAGCGATTTCTAGGGTCCACTCATCGCCGGCGGAGAAGCTAGTTCCAATCATATACTCTTCTGAATAAAAATTCCTTTTTGCTTTCTCTGTAACAAAAATCTATCCAATCTCCGCGTCTTTGGTTTCCCAAGGTCATCAATGGCGACTGGTTTAATCCGACGAGCGATTTCTAGGGTCCACTCATCGCCGGCGGAGAAGCTAGTTCCAATCATATACTCTTCTGAATAAAAATTCCTTTTTGCTTTCTCTGTAACAAAAATCTATCCAATCTCCGCGTCTTTGATTTTCCAAGGTCATCAATGGCGACTGGTTAAATCCAACGAGCGATTTCTAGGGTCCACTCATCGCCGGCGGCGAAGCTAGTTCCAATCATATACTCTTCTGAATAAAAATTCCTTTTTGCTTTCTCTGTAACAAAAATCTATCCAATCTCCGCGTCTTTGGTTTCCCAAGATAACTCATCAATGGCGACTGGCTTAATCCGACGAGCGATTTCAAGGGTCCACTCATCGCCGGCGGAGAAGCTAGTTCCAATCATATACTCTTCTGAATAAAAATTCCTTTTTGCTTTCTCTGTAACAAAAATCTATCCAATCTCCGTGTCTTTGATTTTCCAAGGTCGTCAATGGCGACTGGTTTAATCCGACGAGCGATTTCTAGGGTCCACTCATCGCCGGCGGCGAAGCTAGTTCCAATCATATACTCTTCTGAATAAAAATTCTTTTTGCTTTCTCTGTAACAAAAATCTATCCAATCTCCGCGTCTTTGGTTTCCCAAGATAACTCATCAATGGCGACTGGCTTAATCCGACGAGCGATTTCAAGGGTCCACTCATCGCCGGCGGCGAAGCTAGTTCCAATCATATACTCTTCTGAATAAAAATTCCTTTTTGCTTTCTCTGTAACAAAAATCTATCCAATCTCCGCGTCTTTGGTTTCCCAAGGCAACTCATCAATGGCGACCGGTTTAATCCGACGAGCGATTTCTAGGGTCCACTCATCGCCGGCGGCGAAGCTAGTTCCAATCATATACTCTTCTGAATAAAAATTCCTTTTTGCTTTCTCTGTAACAAAAATCTATCCAATCTCCGTGTCTTTGATTTTCCAAGGTCGTCAATGGCGACTGGTTTAATCCGACGAGCGATTTCTAGGGTCCACTCATCGCCGGCGGCGAAGCTAGTTCCAATCATATACTCTTCTGAATAAAAATTCTTTTTGCTTTCTCTGTAACAAAAATCTATCCAATCTCCGCGTCTTTGGTTTCCCAAGGTAACTCATCAATGGCGACTGCCTTAATCCGACGAGCGATTTCAAGGGTCCACTCATCGCCGGCGGAGAAGCTAGTTCCAATCATATACTCTTCTAAATAAAATTTCCTTTTTGCTTTCTCTGTAAAAAAAACCTATCCAATCTCCGCGTCTTTGGATTCCCAAGGTCATCAATGGCGACTGGTTTAATCCGACGAGCGATTTCTAGGGTCCACTCATCGCCGGCGGAGAAGCTAGTTCCAATCATATACTCTTCTGAATAAAAATTCCTTTTTGCTTTCTCTGTAACAAAAATCTATCCAATCTCCGAGTCTTTGGTTTCCCAAGGTCATCAATTGCGACTGGATTAATCCGACGAGCGATTTCTAGGGTCCACTCATCGCCGGCGGAGAAGCTAGTTCCAATCATATACTCTTCTGAATTAAAATTCCTTTTTGCTTTCTCTGTAACAAAAATCTATCCAATCTCCGCGTCTTTGGTTTCCCAAGGTCATCAATGGCGACTGGTTTAATCCGACGAGCGATTTCTAGGGTCCACTCATCGCCGGCGGAGAAGCTAGTTCCAATCATATACTCTTCTGAATAAAAATTCCTTTTTGCTTTCTCTGTAACAAAAATCTATCCAATCTCCGCGTCTTTGGTTTCCCAAGGTCATCAATGGCGACTGGTTTAATCCGACGAGCGATTTCTAGGGTCCACTCATCGCCGGCGGAGAAGCTAGTTCCAATCATATACTCTTCTGAATAAAAATTCCTTTTTGCTTTCTCTGTAACAAAAATCTATCCAATCTCCGCGTCTTTGGTTTCCCAAGGTCATCAATGGCGACTGGTTTAATCCGACGAGCGATTTCTAGGGTCCACTCATCGCCGGCGGAGAAGCTAGTTCCAATCATATACTCTTCTGAATAAAAATTCCTTTTTGCTTTCTCTGTAACAAAAATCTATCCAATCTCCGCGTCTTTGGTTTTCCAAGGTCATCAATGGCGACTGGCTTAATCCGACGAGCGATTTCAAGGGTCCACTCATCGCCGGCGGAGAAGCCAGTTCCAATCATATACTCTTCTGAATAAAAATTCCTTTTTGCTTTCTCTGTAACAAAAATCTATCCAATCTCCGCGTCTTTGGTTTCCCAAGGTCATCAATGGCGACTGGTTTAATCCGACGAGCGATTTCTAGGGTCCACTCATCGCCGGCGGAGAAGCTAGTTCCAATCATATACTCTTCTGAATAAAAATTCCTTTTTGCTTTCTCTGTAACAAAAATCTATCCAATCTCCGCGTCTTTGGTTTCCCAAGGTCATCAATGGCGACTGGTTTAATCCGACGAGCGATTTCTAGGGTCCACTCATCGCCGGCGGCGAAGCTAGTTCCAATCATATACTCTTCTGAATAAAAATTCCTTTTTGCTTTCTCTGTAACAAAAATCTATCCAATCTCCGCGTCTTTGGTTTCCCAAGATAACTCATCAATGGCGACTGGCTTAATCCGACGAGCGATTTCAAGGGTCCACTCATCGCCGGCGGCGAAGCTAGTTCCAATCATATACTCTTCTGAATAAAAATTCCTTTTTGCTTTCTCTGTAACAAAAATCTATCCAATCTCCGCGTCTTTGGTTTCCCAAGGCAACTCATCAATGGCGACCGGTTTAATCCGACGAGCGATTTCTAGGGTCCACTCATCGCCGGCGGCGAAACTAGTTCCAATCATATACTCTTCTGAATAAAAATTCCCTTTTGCTTTCTCTGTAACAAAAATCTATCCAATCTCCGCGTCTTTGGTTTCCCAAGGCAACTCATCAATGGCGACCGGTTTAATCCGACGAGCGATTTCTAGGGTCCACTCATCGCCGGCGGCGAAGCTAGTTCCAATCATATACTCTTCTGAATAAAAATTCCTTTTTGCTTTCTCTGTAACAAAAATCTATCCAATCTCCGCGTCTTTGCTTTCCCAAGGTAACTCATCAATGGCGACTGGCTTAATCCGACGAGCGATTTCAAGGGTCCACTCATCGCCGGCGGAGAAGCTAGTTCCAATCATATACTCTTCTGAATAAAATTTTCTTTTTGCTTTCTCTGTAAAAAAAACCTATCCAATCTCCGCGTCTTTGGTTTCCCAAGGTCATCAATGGCGTCTGGTTTAATCCGACGAGCGATTTCTAGGGTCCACTCATCGCCGGCGGAGAAGCTAGTTCCAATCATATACTCTTCTGAATAAAAATTCCTTTTTGCTTTCTCTGTAATAAAAATCTATCCAATCTCCGAGTCTTTGGTTTCCCAAGGTCATCAATGGCGACTGGTTTAATCCGACGAGCGATTTCTAGGGTCCACTCATCGCCGGCGGAGAAGCTAGTTCCAATCATATACTCTTCTGAATAAAAATTCCTTTTTGCTTTCTCTGTAACAAAAATCTATCCAATCTCCGCGTCTTTGGTTTTCCAAGGTCATCAATGGCGACTGGTTTAATCCGACGAGCGATTTCTAGGGTCCACTCATCGCCGGCGGAGAAGCTAGTTCCAATCATATACTCTTCTGAATAAAAATTCCTTTTTGCTTTCTCTGTAACAAAAATCTATCCAATCTCCGCGTCTTTGGTTTCCCAAGGTCATCAATGGCGACTGGTTTAATCCGACGAGCGATTTCTAGGGTCCACTCATCGCCGGCGGCGAAGCTAATTCCAATCATATACTCATCTGAATAAAAATTCCTTTTTGCTTTCTCTGTAATAAAAATCTATCCAATCTCCGCGTCTTTGGTTTCCCAAGGTAACTCATCAATGGCGACTGGCTTAATCCGACGAGAGATTTCAAGGGTCCACTCATCGCCGGCGGCGAAGCTAGTCGTCGCCCGAGCCCACGCATCGGAGGCCAAAGCCCATCAATCAGAATCCAAGCAGCAGCCAAACATCAAGTCATTTCAAATTTACCGATGGAGTCCAGACAACCCAGGTAAACCCGAGCTCAAGGAATATAAAATCGATCTCAAAGAATGTGGCCCAATGGTCTTAGATGCTTTAATCAAAATCAAAAACGAAATCGACCAATCACTTACGTTTCGTAGATCCTGTAGAGAAGGGATATGTGGGTCCTGTGCTATGAATATTGATGGTTGAAATGGACTTGCTTGTTTGACTAAGATCGATTCGGGTGCTGAATCGACAATTACGCCGTTGCCACATATGTTTGTGATTAAGTATCTGGTTGTGGATATGACTAATTTCTATAATCAGTATAAGTCTATTGAGCCGTGGTTGAAGAGGAAGACGGAGCCGCCGACGCCTGGGAAGGAGATACCGCAGAGTAAGAATGATAGGGCTAAGTTGGATGGGATGTACGAGTGTATTCTGTGTGTTTGCTGTAGCACATCATGCCCTAGTTACTGGTGGAATCCTGAGTCTTATCTTGGTCCCGCTGCACTGCTCCACGCTAACAGGTAGTATTTCTTTGATTCTTTGTTCCTTTGAACTTTTTTGTTTTCATGTCTAGGCTCTTTCTTGTTTGCCTTTACTTTCTGTTGACGTGCTGTATTTGGCTCAAATATGAAGTTAAAGATAGCTATAGTCAATAAAGATTGTAACTTGGTGTGTTCCTATCTGCCTAAGCCTTAGCGGTTAGAGTTACTCGGAATTTGTGCTGATGGGAGGTAACTTAACTTGTTTCCTTTTCTTGTTGGAATATTTGAGTTGTGCACAAGCTGGCCCGGACACCACCATTATTAAAAACGAACTATAGATTGTAACTAGGTGATTTCTTCTCCTGTGCCCAAACCTTGATGGGTGGAGTTACGGAATAGTCGAGGTGTGCTCAAGTTGGCTTGGACAACACTGTCATAAAAAACCAGGCTGACTACTGGTTTTACTCCCTCCGTTTCAATTTATGTGTATTACTTTTTTTAGACTATTACAAAAAGAATATTCCTATATTTAATAAGTTAATTCCAATAATTCCATTTCACACGCAATGACACTCTTATAGGAGTGACATGACATGTTTAAGACCAAAACTTTCAAAGAGTATTTTTGGTATTGTTCTACACGCCCTTAGTTTCGATCACAAGATTCAAAAACTTTCTTTACATTCTTATGTTTCGTGCACAGTTAAACTAAAGGCATAAAACAAAATAGAGTGAGTATTTGATTAAGAAAGTCGTGTTTCTTTTATGTATGAGATGAATGAATCTCTTTTCTACAAGGCGTATTTGGTAAAACACTATGCAACTTTTGGAAGAAGTTTGATAAATCATATGCTGAAGGATCTTATTGTATGGTAAAACCATGCAACTTTCATGGATGTTCAGTCATTGGATCTTATTCTGAAGTATCTCATCATTAGACAATTTTGAAACATATTGATTTTCTGAACTTCTAATACTTTTTATTTTATTTTATAAAGTAATTGATTTCATTGCTGGCATCCAGGGGATGCAAAGCAAATTAGTTACAAAAGATGTATAGCAAAAAGGATATTGCTAGCTCCATTACAGTTGTTTAGAGTAGTACTAGGGAGCTAACAAAATTCAGAAGAGTATCAGGGGGATCTCATTGGGGATAAATAAACCCAACTATACAAATACATTAGACAACTAGATTTTAGACTTTGGAAAGTAGTTGATTCTCCATCAAAACATCTTATGTTTCTTTCATTCCAGATACTCCAAGAAATAGCAGCAGGTATCATCTTCCAAATTTGTATGTGCATAATATTGGCATGAGATTAGTTTAAATGGAGTAATGTGGTCAGTGAGGATTTAAATGAGTATCTCGGCTCTCATATTAGCTAGTAAGGTTCTAAGAAACTAGTAAGCTTTTAGAAGTCCTTTACTATTCTTTCTTAGTGTGGACATCTCAGTTGAGAATGGGAGAAGTTGAAAGCATGTGCTGGGCTGTCGCCATTCAAAAATGACGTAAAACTGAAATGGCTTTCTTCTATTCAGTTCTACAAAATTGAGGGATGTATTATGTTGAGTGTTATTATAGGGATGTTATTAAACCTCAGGCCAAGCTCAAGCAATGCAGTTTTAGATTTACGTGTCCTGAGATGTACCATTGTTTATTTAGGCATTTGCATGATGGGGGAATAACAGTTTTGGATGTCTAAAATGTTGGTACTAGCCTTGATTCTGTTACTTTCTATAAGAAGTTCTACAACATTAACCCCACTGTCATTGGTATGCCATATGCTGCCTATTATTATCTTTACTGAAAAGTATTTTTTCCTGCCCATGCTTGCAATATACTTAATAGAGGTTATGTCTTATTTTTGAAATGCAGATGGATTATGGATAGCCGTGATGAAAATACTCAGGAGCGCCTTGACGCAGTTAATGATGAATTCAAGCTTTATCGCTGCCATACTATTCTGAACTGTTCTCGTGCTTGCGCAAAGGGATTGAATCCTGGGAAGCATATTCAGAATATCAAGCGTCTGGAGCTTGCATCTTGAGCCATCAGTGATGTCGTTCCAAGCTCTTTTGCTAAGATTTGATTTTGAAGGACCAGTAGGGGGTTGTTTCTCAAAATAATGTATGCACAGATTGTACTTTTCTCTGTGAGATCTTTTTTATACTTGAATTTGAGATGAAAGGTGCATCTCTCTTAAATATAATACAGTATCATTTTCAAGTATATTGCTCCATAATGCATGAAATGTGTGTGTGTGTGTGTGTGTTCCCTTTTATAAGTTATGTATAGATATGGCTATGTTTTTTCAAGGATGGTTGTTTGGGATGTCCATTGGTGCTTCCCTTTGTTTTTCCTTGACGATGTTCAAAGTCAAGAGATGAGCTTTATCTCCTCTGCCGATGTGGTATTAGGTAGTTGTCTAATTTGGTTCTGTATGATGTTGATGCAATTCAACTTCTATTGAGGATCTTTCTTGTTGATTAGGCATTATTTGCTACAATGCCATCATTTGTGTGCTCGTAACTTGGGATGCAGGAATTGTGAGTGTCTTGCAAGTTTCTTTTCTTCTTTGGGTTTGCGCTTTGCAGAAGGAAGAAGGAAAGAGATGTAGGAAACTAACTCTCTTAACCTACTTATTGGCAGGGAAATTTTGCAGTCGATTATGTTTATTTCTGAAGCCAAATTGAACAAAATATTTTCCATAGGAAGTTCTCCCTGGAAAAGGTTTTACCTTGAGATTTAAAGATTGCAGTAATGTTTAAATTTTGATACAAGCAAGTGATATGGAGTAAGAGTTAGGACTATTTGTAAATGACTTCCGCCCATAGCTGAGATAAGTCATTTTCCCACCTTCAAAATATTATTCTTTGGACAAATTTTCTATTAATGGAAAATCTGATTTTTTTTTTATAGTGAAAATGTAATTATTGATGGAACAACTGGAAATGATTTCATCGTGAAATATTTTTCAATAAAAGCTTACCACACTCCAAAAGTTACAGTTCCTCATGTGTGAAGTGTGACGATTTGATTATAAATTCGAGTGAATACTCAAAACTAGTACAAGGTAATTCATATATTTGCACAATATTCAGATGATCTCCTAGATAACCATTAACCATATAACTAGTTTTTATCTTCACGAGGTTTGCTCAACTCCTAAACTAGAATATTAATATAGAGATCCTATTCCTATATAATCCCCACCTAGCTGTACCTAGAACCAATATCAGATGCTATGTTGTGTTGAAAGAAGAAGAAAAAGAATGAAGTTATTAGTAGTAGCTAGCTTTCTGGTGTATATGGTGATTATTCAGAATATGAGTAAAGTTGGAACAAGCACTCGCCTTCCCTTTCTAATAAATCTTAAAACTGTGGAACCATATCAATACATCACAGTAACAGGTTACTCAAAACAACCCATTTCTGCATTACGAGGAGATTAATCCTTTCATATTTTACCATTAGGTGGATAATAAACTAACAATCTTGCCACATTTTTCTTCTACTAATAGGTTGTAACAACAACTGCGACATAGCCTGTTGCTATTGTGATATCACAAAACAGCCACCTCTCTGCGTCCAGTGCTGCTGAGAAGAGCGTTGAGACCCTGAATTTGCAGGTAATTCATTGATGCATCTATCAAATTCAAGAAGAAAACAAAAATGGTGATTTTGGACTACAAGTTGTATCAAAAGATTGGAGCCTTAGATCTCAAAGCATGCTAAGTTACAGCTTCTCTTTTAGCTGCATTACGAAATTATGATTCATTATGTTCTTCATCAATTTGTTCTATTTCATGCGATGAATCTGAGGTCATATTTCTTAGCCTTTATATTTGCAAACAGGGCTATTCTCAAGTTTCTCAACTGCAGCAAAAACAGGCAAGAAATATATTGGTCAACGAGTGTAACTGACGCTTTCTTTTATGCTTTTTAAATATGTTATAAAACAACCCAGTATAATCCCACTAGTGGGGTCTGGGGAGGATAGTGTGTACGCATACCTTACCCCTGCCATGGGGTAGAGAGGCTGTTTCCGATAGACCCTCGGCTCCCTCCCTCCAAGAAACTCCCCACCTTGCTCTTGGAGTGACTCGAACTCACAACCTCTTGTTATAAAAAAGATGTAAAAAACCATTGTATAGAATTCGTTGAATTTTGCTCTCGTTACTTACAGCATACATTATATGCTAGTATCAAATTTCATGAATTCCACAAAATTGTAACTTCCTAAATGGCATGGCTTCACTTCAATATGAAGATCAAGGCATTCGTCTGTCGTACCAATTCATTGGTAATTGGGATTCGTTTGGTAGAGAGCATGAAGCAGTTGAAGCTGGGCCTTGATTGGGCAGCATAGTCTAGACAAGAGCAATCTGGCAAGACGTCCTATTGTTAACCTCTAGTATCTAACAAGTTACAGTTACTATATGGATTCAAATCTATATCTCAAATATAAGAAAGAAAGAAAGAAAGAAAGAAAGTCATAAAATCGATTAATATCCATACAAGGACCAGCTACTCCAATCTTCATGACAATATAATAGGCATTTGGCTATCTCATCCCCTCGAAAAACAGTTAAAAAGGGTGTGGGGTTGGGGGTTTTGTGGGGGGTGGGGAGAGAGACTGGGACTTTCTGAGCTAAATCCTGCTTCTCAAAATTGAAGGGCAGTCCAAGTTAAAAGAAGAGTACTTGATTTCAGAGTAGGCTCATTATTCATTAAAATCTGGTAATTTCCAGCAGGCCACATATTGACTTGTAAAAGCAGCAAGTTTGATACAACTCACTCACATATTGACTTCACCTCCTTCCAACTTTTTGAGTTTATAGGTAATGGCTATTAGTACTGAGCTAATGTACTAAAGAGACACAATAAGGTAAAACTCACAAAATGAGTACCATATCTATAGCCTCCTCGTAAGTTCAAGAAACACGACAGCTGAAGCAATCTGAACTTTCAAATCTGCAATATCAACATCATGGCCGCCTTCAACGAGACCCCAACTGTCAACCTAGAAGAAGCCAAAGAAAAGTCAGCACTTAAACTTGAGGAACAACTCTGGGTAAATGATGGACCACAGCCCTGGCGGTTAATGTATTTTAGGATACACGAGTCCTAGAAAAGATAATGAAGGAAAATTGACTGTAGTACAAACCTGCAAATCTTCCTCGAGCCTAATTAACTCAATAGCCTCTTCAATCCCCAATCTACCACGGAAAAGTCCAAGTGCAATGACTAGCGAATGTGCAGCTGAAGCGATTGCATCAATTGTTGCTAATTCGCAATCATCCATTTTCTTGAGAAGGCTTTCAATGGCGCTAACAAGACCATCATCTTGCTTGCCACCAAAAAAACAGGTATATACAGCTGGCTTGAAGCCAAATTCTGACTCTACCCACTTAAGAAGAGGATCGATTTTCTCCACTTGACGCTCTGTGAATTTCAAATTGTCAGATTAATATGTGAAAAGTACTATTATTATGAAACCCAAATGAATTGCCAAAACAATCCGAGAACTGCGGGCCTGCTGGTAAGCATACTACAAGAGTGGATCATATTTATGCTCAGAATCTGGAGTCAACTCTTCTAGATCTCATGATAATACACAGTGCAAAAAATAATTAATTGTAGGTGCTTTACAGCTAGCCAAATAGATGAAACTTTTGAGCGCTAAGCTAATCCCTAAAGAAGGACCTAACAATGTTACAAGATCCTAGGATCACTTT
Organism: Nicotiana tabacum; assembly: GCF_000715075.1. NCBI lineage: Eukaryota > Viridiplantae > Streptophyta > Magnoliopsida > Solanales > Solanaceae > Nicotiana > Nicotiana tabacum. The sequence continues at coordinate 114,196,870 of NC_134096.1, read as the reverse complement.
AATATGTAATATGCTCCACTAAATACGACAGTAGTTTGTTCTAGTTCATCGCAGGAATCAAAAAGGGACTTCACGGTTTTCAAATACAACAAGGGACTAGAATAGACAGATATCATCACGGGTGCTGATACTTGTGCTCCATGAAGTTAGTTCCCGTGCTCCGTCAACACTGAAATACAGTATGCCTTTTACCAACATTGAAAAGTACGTGGCAATCAAATGATGTTTCATTTCGTTTTCTGTTTTGGGACCAGTGTCACAACCCAAAACCATCAATTCCCTCCTCCAATATGAAAACTGTGGTGAAATCTCATCCCCCCCTCCCTGCCCCAAACCAACCAAATCCTTCTCCTCCTTCTCCTTCGTTACAGCCCTTCCCCCGGCACCTTTCCACACCTCTGACCAGTGGATCCTACTAGGTCTTCATTGTTGCACATTAGTCTCAGATCCTTTTAAAGTCAAAACGGCATTGGAGCACAACCCTAGTCCAACCATGTCATGTCCGACCAGTTTCTCCTCACGCAACCCTGTAGCCCCTCTTGGTAAAACTCTCACACACTAGCACTCATTGCCCCGTCACAAGTTTTTTCTTCAGTTGATTGAAATCAAACCTTGAAGATAGTTCCTTTTCTACCAAGGAAGTAGCGTGGTTTCTGGGACCACCAATATACTAAGTGAATCTCTAAGGTACAGTTGTATAGAAGCCAGCTAGATTTTTTGCAAGCTTAAATGCTATCTACTCATTGCATCTTCTTGATGCCTTTTATTTAATCCACTTACTTTATCACCCAAAAAAAAAAAACTAAGGTACAGTGGGAAGTTCACATGTAAATGGAGTGGAGGAACAAATTTCCGGAGCACAAAAATCAGCGCTGTGTTATCATTTCTGTCATGTCCTCCAAAATTTGAAATAAATCTAATATGGGGCAGCAGAATTGTGTTTTCACAAAATGCTCAATATTAACATCAAATCCTTGATGGGAAAAAGACAAACAAACTATTGACCATTTAATCTCAAGATGCATGAAGTCTGAGATGTTTTTTGACGCATAGGCAGACAGAGAGCCTTGTCTAGATGCCACTGTTAGCCTATTAGTAGCACAATCAGAAAAATTCACAGAGAAAAAGAAACACTCCCTCCTTCCAAACTCGGAAGTACACTAGCTAACAGCAGTATGGTATGTCCTCGGCAAAGACCAAAACTGATGGTGGGTGAGATCTAGACATGCACATATGGAAATATGTATTGTTCATACACACACACACACACTGTTCTTAATTTAAAAAATGATCTTAATTTCCCTCATATCCAGAAGATTAAAGTAGCTGATATGAGGATGTTAAGGTAGATGTGTAGCTATACCAGGTTGGATAAGATTAGGAATGAAGTTATTCGGGATAAGGTGGAAGTAACCCCTGTGGAGGATAAGATGCGGGAAGCGAGGTTGAGATGGTTCGGGCATGTTAAGAGGAGAAGTATAGAAGCCCCAGTCAGAAGGTGCGAGAGGTTAGCCTCAACGGATATTAGGAGGGGTAGAGGCAGGCTTAAGAAGTCTTGGGGAGAGGTTATTAGGCGTGACATGGCGCAGTAGAAGCTGACGGAGGACATGACCCTGGATAGTAAGGTGTGGAGGTCGAAGATTAGGGTAAAAGGCTAGTAGGTAGTCGGGCGTTTCTCTTTGTTCTACTCAGTTCACTAGAATTAGTGTTAGTATGAAATCCTTCTATTCATTGGCTTTTACTACCTCGAGTTTAACTGCTTCCTTGACTTCAGTCTTTTTATCTTGTTGTCAATCCTACTTGTTGCTCTTCTTTCTTTTTCTCTCTTTCTTTCTTTTCATTTCATCCGTTCTCCAGCCAAAAAACAGTTTCTCTGCCCTTCCAGTGTAGGGGTAAGGCTGCGTACATCTTACCCTTCCCGGACCTCACTTGTGGGAAATTACTGGGTTTGTTGTTGTTGTTCTTCTTCTTAATTTCAAAACTGAGGACAGCTGGGAAGCAACGAACTTTTTAAAATTATATCAGACCACTACTTTTTGGCACGTTATAGAAACAAAATTTTGATCATCAGAAATTGACTAGCCAATTAAAGGAGCAGACCTATGTTTGCTCCTAAAGACATATGTTAGGAACAGCGAAAAGCAAAATATCGAGAGCACATTCCGAAAACAGATAAATATTATACTTTGCAACTTGCAAGATTACATACCACGAACTCGGCTTGTCAGATCATTATCCCCAGGAGCACGACAGAAAACTAAATCTTGAGGGAATTTCTTCATCAAATGATCAATAATCTTTTGACGCATCAGTGGAACTCTTTCTAGTGCAGTACATGAAAGTTTCATCAGTGGCATAGTAAAGGGTCTGATCCCATCTGCTTCCTACAATTAAAAGACATTTCAGGACTAGGGTGACAAAAACACACAACTTAAACATCAAGTTAAATGGAAGTATCAAATTTTCATTGAAATAACATAAATGGTATCAATGTATACACACACAAAAACACATGAATAACAAAACAATCAACCCCACAAAAAAAAAAAAAAAATACAAAAGAATTTCCCAGTTACTTCCAGTAAAGTTATATACACCGTAATTTTTACACTATGCGGTCATCTAAAGGATATCTACAGGTAAACTTTCTTTAAATATAGGATTTTTGTTCTTGAAAATAGGACTGGTTAAGTGCTCCAACAGGTAGATGGGATAAAAATTTCTTTACACCGACATTGTATATAACTTAAACTCTTCCGAAACAAGCTAATGAACCAAATTGCATATGTGAGAAAATGGGGGAGAATTTTACAAAAGAATTTCCCAATCACTTCCGGTTAATTTGTATACACCGTCACTATAAATCTGAGGTCACCTAAAAGATATCTACAACAGGTTAAGTGCTCCAACAAGTAAAGGTGACTTGATGGCACAAAACACATGAATGACAAAACAACCATTCCACAAAAAACTAAGGAAAATTTACAGAAAGAATTCTTAATCACTTCTCTTAATCCTAAATATACTAATGAACTAAAATGAACACCTGGTATTCCCATTCAGCAGCAATAGCTTTAGCAAGAGCTAAAGTTGGGCATTTGAGAGGGCGCTTAGAAGGGGTTTTAAGGGTACGATAATCAAGCATAACACTCCAACCAATTCCATCATCAGCTTCTCTAGTTGTCACTTTCTTGTAAAACCTCTTCCCCACAATTGATCCAGTCATGAATGAGATAGGCATAGACACAGATGCTGAATCTTGTGATGATAAAGGTGAAGTATTTTTTGGACCTTTTATGATAATATTATCATTGGTTGTTGCAGAATTTGGATCTCCGCCGTAAAAAGTGAAGGAGGAAGAAGATGGGTCATCTGATGATTCGGGTTGTGCTGAAGTTGCTAAGTTACTGAAAATACGGGTTTGAGAAGCGGTTAAGGTTTTAAGGAAGGTAAAGTTTGTTGCTTTAAGACTTCTTCTCACGATTTCAGCCGCCATAGCTCTGAGCTGAGTTGAAGCTAGGCAGAGTTGATCGGTGCAGCTGAAGAAGATGCTGTATTTTGCAGCTGCTCATTCTGTTTTGGGCCTAGGCCCAATTTATTCTTACAGGAACCATTCCTCAACTAAACATTTAGGCCCAATTGCTTTTTCTATAGGGCCCGAAGATGTAAAAATTGCACGGTCGCCCCCATTTAATCTGTATCATTTTTAAATTTTTTTTTACTTGTACCCACTTTTTAAACAACTTCAGGACCTTTTTTCCTCTCTTTTCTCCTTCTTCTTCTTTTTCTTCTTCTTTGGGTGACAGTAATTTTATATGGTGTTTGTGAACATATTTTAAGATAGTTTATGATATTTTACAGTGATGAGATGTTATGACTCTTTATTTTTTACTAATGCTTAGGGTTTTTTCTTCTTCTTTTTCTTAATTGTAAAATTGGTTCGTTAGATTTATTGTTATTTTGATAAATTAATGATTGGGGTTTATTCCTGATGATATTTGGAGGTTATGTTTTAAACTTGAGCTCATTTGGAGTAGATTAGGTATTAAACCGGATATTGTATTGTTATAATTCAAATAACAAATTTCTATTTCTGAACAATTTATACTTTAGGTCTATTCGAACTTAAGTGCATGAAAACGTTGGTTGCACTTCAGACCTTTTGGCCTTAAGTGCATCTGAAGTGTAACTTTTCACTTCAGACTTATTGGCATTAAGCGTAGGAAAACGTTTGTTGCACTTTAGACCTTGTGGCCTTAAGTACATCTGAAGTGCAATTTTTCACTTCAAGCTTATTGGCCTTAAGTACATGAAACCATTGGTTACACTTAAGACATATTTGGCCTTAAGTGCATGTGAAGTGTAATTTTTCAATTCAGACTCATTGGCCGTAAGTGTATGAAAATGTTTGTTGCACTTTAGTCCTTTTGGTCTTAAGTGCATCTAAAGTGTAATTTTTCACTTCAGACTTATTAGCCTTAAGTGCAAAAACCATTGGTTGTACTTCAGACCTTTTTGGCCTTAAGTGCATCTGAAATGTAATTTTTTCAGTTCAGACTATTTTTTTTAACTACAGACCCGATAAATCTAAAGTTGATTGTAAAGTGGGTAGGCTTGCAATTTTTTTTATAGTGGGTATAGGTTCAATGGTGACCCCAAAACCGAGTATAGATATAAAGCCCCGAAGATGATAGTCTTACATTTTGGGCTTGAAACAAAATGGAATAACAAAGTGCAACAAGATATTTTTTCTCTTTTCTTTAACCTTGTTTAATCCAACAAAAAATTGGAAAATTAATATTCATTTTTTTAGTACTCCGTTATTCAACACTATTTTACTTCAAGATCTTTGATAGCACCATTTTATCAAGTAGTAATAGGTTGGTATAAATTTTACCATTTTCAAAATTTTAAATTCATGAATTGCGGATGTAAATTCATTTTATGAGAGATAATACATTTCATTTTTGTAGCCACCTCGTCTCCCACCCACCCCCAAAAAAAATAACTACCCCAGTTATTTCGAAAGAAATATATGTATATATATCTTAAATAAAATATATATATATATATATATATCGTAAGACTCAAAGTTTAGACAACTCCGGTGGTCGATTTGGAGGGGAGACACAATTTGACTTTTAGTAAGCTGTGTGGAATCTGGACTAGATTCTCACTCCAACATTTGCTCAAATTTTTATTGACCGGCCACTTTCAAATCCTGAGCCTGATCTTGTCAATGACTTAAAATTTCGCTACCAGTTTAGAATATAAATTCAAAAATTCAATTTAAACGTAAAGATTATAAAAGCATAAGGTTTATTAACATATGGTTAAAAATTTAGACTACAAGTTTAAGCTACACATCCGAAAAAATTGTGCAATTTGATCGCTTCCAAACTATTAACCCTAATTTTTAGCTTATTAATTTATATTGAACATAGTTGTTTTAGGAAATATATATAATCTTACTGAACATAGACTTATTTACGATTACGTAAATATGGATAATGGGAGCAAGTGGGGCACATTCATTACATAGACGTAATATTTTTGGTAAAATTTAATTCGTCAGTCTGCAACCGAAACTTCAGTCATTGGGATTCGCATCTAATTACAGAGCAGCCCATCTTTTTAGCTTATTTTCTATAAATAGCGATAAGTATTTGAAACGAATAAAGATTACATATTGTCCTGTTTTTTGAAGTTACAAAAGAATTTAAAAGAAAGTTGTTGATTTTGATGGGGTCGTGGAATTCAGTTTCGTTGGAAGTATTGTACAATATTTTTGGATGGATTGCGTTTGTCTTTTAGTCTATTAGCTTTTATCCTCAGGTCGTACTGAATTTCCGTAGGAAAAGGTTTTGTACTTCTTCTCTACATTATTTATTTCTTCTTTTACTACTAGTTCTTTTCTTTGTTTAATAATTTTGTTTCTTGCGTGAATCTTTTTTAATGAAAAATAGTGTGGTGGGGTTGAATTTTAATTTCGTGGTGTTGAATTTGACAAAGCACTCGTCCTATCTCATCTACAATGTTTTCATGTTCTTTAGTTCTGCCGTTCAGAGGCAATACCATCGTCGATATAGCTCTAAGGAGATTTATAACACCACCTTCAAATCCTTTTCTCCTTTTCGTTTTTTCTATTGAATTGTTTGAACCGTGCAAACACATTGAACTATTTACATTATATATGTTACGGTTGCTCATATGCTTGTTTGGATACCATATTGAATTGCAACAATTGTTCCAATGTTGAAAAGTTATAATTCATTCATTATAAACATGAATTTGGACGTGTTATATTCGTTTAAGCACATTACGTCTTCAATTAAATAAAAAATATTTGTTTTTGTCCCTTTATATAGGAAATATGTTAATTTGAACTATTTATATAGAGATAAATATATTTTTTGCATAAATAAATTTGTAATTAAACAGTTTAACAATTAATAATTCACTAAATTTATGAAGATTCACAAGTATAGGGAGTAGAAGTGCACAATTTGATTAATTAATAGAAGGCTATTATATATGTTTAATCAAATACCACAAGGATAAAAAAAATTACAAATATTTGATGGACAAATTTCCCTTCTATTTTATTTCCTCATGTTAAGTTAATTCTCTGTTTTATAGTGAAGTTAATGACTAATGTGCCAAACTGCTGATTACCTTCATTGTTTAATTTCAGATGATTCTTGTAGCTGCTAATGATGTGGCTTTCTCTACCCATGTTGTTGCTTTAACAATATTTACCTTATTTCATATTGCTATTTATGATGTAAGTATACGTTCTTTTTTAACTCTTTTCAAATCAAATATTATATGCATACTGAAATGTGAGTTTATGACTTGGTTCTCATAAACATATTTCTTTTTACAGCGTGAAAATCAGAAGGTCTCAAAAATTGCTATTACAGTTGTCAGTGTTGCAGTTTGTGCATGCTTTCCCTAAGCATTCTTGGCTATGGCTAGTTTCCTGCTTCAAGTAAGCCACTTTCTTTCAAATCCACAATTAGTTCTACTTAACACCCTTTTCTTCATGTTTAAAAATTTTCATAACAATTAAAAAAAAAAATTGGTCAAGTTAAAGTAACAGTACTTTATCCATTTAACCACTATAACAATAAAATCTCACACTTCTTTATCTTAATTGCAGCACATTACAGGTTGTTATGACAGTTATTAAGTACACTCCCCAGGTAATTGTTGCTCTGTTTGAAGGGAAAAAACTCAGACTTCTATATGAATTGCTTGTGATTTTGTTCTCTTCTATTCAAATTACAAGATTTTGTGATATGTTTATACTGAATTTAAGTTGTTGGCTCTGAAAAATCTATAGGTGGTTATGAATTTCCGGCGAAAGAGCACAATTGGATTTAGTATTGGCAACATTTTGCTGGATTTGTTTGGAGGTTTAACAAATTATGGGCAGATGACAGTGCAATCCATAGATCAACGTGAGTTTCAGCATTTCAATTGTATATAGTGTTCGACTAACATACTTTGCTATTTCTATTTTTTACCTAGTTAAGGATTTCTATGAGATTCTGTATATATGCCTAGTGTAGAAATATTTTCGAACTATTTTCTGTACAGATTCTTGGGTGAACTTTTATGAAAACATCTGCAAGACCTTATTGTCATTGGTAAGAAATACTCTTTTATACCCATCTATTTATTTACTATAATTCTCATCACATTCTCTTTGTTTCTGATTCTTGCGCCTAATTACTAGTTATGTGAGGCAAAGACAATTATGTGGTTTTGATGAAATGAATGTTGCAGGTGTCGATATTCTTTGACATTCTCTTCATTGTGCAACATTATGTGCTCTATCCTTCTAAGAAAGAAGTTGTTGCTCCTGATTTTGATATGGTAAGCAAGAAGCCATTTCTTCAATCTTCCGATCATCCACATACTGTAAAATATTTATAGTATATTTTGATTATGTATGCATAGATATGTTAAGTAAAGACTGTAGTTTTGCCTGTACAACTTAGGAGGAACCAAGGGACATTGAGGGACGATGATTGCAGCGATGGCCGTCGCAAGTTATTGTAGGCAAATTCAGTTTCTTGTACAACAGAGTTATTAACTAGCGTTGGGAGCACCAATTCCACGAGGCAGAACAAAGATCTCAGGCATGGTTAAGTGGAATCTGGTTTAGAAGTTTTTCCAATCTACAAAGATACAGTTCCTACTGGCCATTTGGAGAGAAATGACAGTAGATGTTTAGAAGGAAAACTGAAGTTATAGAATACGTATGCGTAAAATGTACATGTTATTTTGGTGTAAAATGCATAATGTATATTGCTTGATAAAAGGTTTAATACTATTGTCGGGTTAGTTTGGAGTAGTTACTGTGATAAAAAAAATGGTGTTGCAAGCATGCGAGTTGTGTAGTATGTTAAGTGATTATATCTGGGGATATGGTTATGGCTTGATACAGCTTATTCAGTCTCATAAACCATGTTGATGTGAGATTCAGGTCTTGAAAAAAAATTCTGAATGTTGGAAATTGAATTAAAAGGTTTATGGGCTAAGGTTGAAGTAATGATTTTTAATTATGTTGTGTTGTGAGGACGATATAATTTACATAGAATAGGGTGGCGTGGGATCAGCCTCGGGTATGTTAGTGGTAGATTGAATAGTGATGTGATGGCTTGGAAACAACTCTTGGCACGTTCGAGGACGTACGTATGTTTAAGTGGGGGAGAATGTAACGACCCGACCGATCGTTTTGAGTATTACAATCTTGTTTCCCCATTTACAGCTCAAGTTATGCTTTACAGTTGCTTTATGACTTACCGGGTTAATTGGTTTGAGTCTAGTGAGGTTTTGAAATGAATTTAATCCGAGCCCACTGAATTCACAGTGTTTCCTTAAGGAATTTAATCCCCTCCTAGTACCCAAGATTGTGGATTATTTCCTCCCAGGATAGAACGAATTACACACTGGTGTAGCGATACTTCAAATACCAATGTTTCAGCGAACATAAAATCGGTAGCAAATCACACTTACTGATGCTTTGTTTGTAGTTAAAACAATGCAGAAGAAAGGAGGAGAAGTCAGAAATTCGTATGAAAAATCTGAGAGAATGGACTGGTATTTATAGCCAATGTTGAGCTCAATCTGAAGAGGTGCAACTCTTCAAATCCGAAGAGGTGCCAATTGTTCTTCAACTCTTCAGATTTGAAGAGGTACAAACTGTTCTTCTGAAGAGGTGCAAACTGTTAATCCGAATCCGAAGGCCGAAGCCGTAGCCGAGTGAGCGAGCGAGCGACGACGGCACGAGGCTTGCCTTCTTCTTAACTCTTTAAGAACTAGAAGAAGTGCAATTGTATATATATACCCATCAAAATCTCTTCCTCTTCCAATATGGAACAATATCCCTTTGTCTAGGAGGGAAACTCAAATATTTTCAATTTTCCTCCATTTCCCGTTCACCTTCTTTTAAGCTACATTTAAGCTTAAAAAACCCAACAAGACTTGCCCAAACTTAACCGGTGTACAGAATTATTGTCCATGAATGAGGAGCTGAAACAAGCTCGGAAGGCTTTTGAGGTCGACGAAGAGAAATTGGCTACACTTGAGTGATGGGGAGAATATAAATTTATGATCTTACTTCAGAATGCCAAATTGAGTGGCACCTTAGGGACTAGTATACAATCTGCTCCTCATTTTCCAAACAGAAGAGTAAATAACTGTTGTCACAGTTTTCTCCATCCCAATCAGATGACAGTGTCACCTTGTATATGTGCTTGGAGGCTAGAGCTACCTAGTCTTTGTTCTAGTTACCTATCTTTGAACATGTTTTTCCTCTTTGTTCCCAGTTCTCAACATCCACATGCGTTCAGTTTATATCTTGCTTCTGCTCGGAGTGCAGTTCATTGGTTATTTTTTATCAGAACATACAGGGCGACTAGCTAATTGGACTTTCATGCCTGCTTCATTAGATCCTCCTTAACGATGAAATCAGTTTCGTAAGTGCTCTTTTGATGCATTGAATCCACCCCCATATACTTGAAGAATTCGATCCAAGGGCAGCTGATTATGTCATCTATCTACTATTTTTTTTGTAGATTTGCATAAACTGAATGTTTGAGTCGAAATGACACTCGAGTTAGTGGATTGGTTTAAATCTGTTTAATACGCCAAAGAACCTACAAAGATTTGTAATTTTTACAAAATCCGTAACGTTAAGTATTTCAATTCTTAGGGTTGACTATGTTGAAGGTGTATCATTATAGCGGCGAAGCCAAAAAATTCAACAAGGGTGTTCAAACCTTTGCCAGTGAGCTATGTAAGGGTGTTCAAAGTTTATTTTTAATCAATAACAAGTAATATTTTACCTTATACGAAGTATAATTTTTCGGCGAATGGTGGTCACTTGACCACCCTTGCTTGCACGTAACTTCGCCCATGTCAATATCCAGTCATCCATTGGTGATTCCAACTTTGGATAAACTACATTTGACGAAGATGGAATATCTTATAACGCGAAGAGCATGTTAAGCATCCATAGTGTTAGACTGTTGCTAAACTTGTGTTGACTAAAGGTCAAGAGCTCTATTGCACTCGTATTAAAACTTTCTACATTGCTGATAAATGATTTCAACCTAAAGTGTATAAAATTTAGTGTTAAGAAGGATTTCTTCAGCAATCAAATTTTTCCCAAAAATACTAATTGCTTTTAACAAAACTTCGCTCTATAAATAGTGGCGGTATACATTATACAATAGATCGTAGTTAGATTGTAATTTATATGGCATTCTTTCGTTTTGACAACCTCTAGTTCAACATCTCTTACTATCACCATTAGTATCTATCTATATATAATAAAAAGAGAGGCAAAATTTAGGGGTGGGCGTTCGGTACTTCGGTACGGTTTTTAAGAACTACGGTTCGGTATTTCGGTATTCGATATTTTAACTGTGCATACCAAATACCGTACCAAAGTAATTCGGTACGGTTCAGTATTTCTTGTTTGGTTCGGTACGGTTTGGTAGCCAACCAAACTAAACTGATCTAATTTTCGGCAAAACTATTTATAAGGTAATTCTGGATTTCTAGCTAATAATTCTAGCAAAACTGTTTTTATTGCATAATTTTGGATTCTTATTTTCTAGCTAATAGTTTTTGTGCCCCCACATCCGTATGATAAAGGGAAATTAAAACGTTACATAGAAGGCCTAAACGGGATACATATTTTTACTATGTCTTGGTCAAATTGTTGTACAGTGATCCAAGATTAGGTCCTTTGCAAGTATAAAAAATTTCACAAAAACAAAAATTACACGATAAGTAACTACAAAATGATGAATAACAGCATAAGGAAAGATTAACTAGCAACCAAACAAGAAAAAACAAATGCATATCATAAGCTTTAATATGTGTTTACTAGGTTGATCCACCTAATGCATAGCTGGACTAAAGGGAATTCTGAAACCTAGGGTCCTATGTTAGGTTGGGCTTAATCTTGCCGGTCTACTTGCTAGGAGTACCAAGTTGGAATTAGGGGTGGGCATAAAATTTGAAAAATTAAATTCTAAATCGGACTGAATTAATTCGGTATTTCGCTATCGGTTTATTCGGTATTTCGGTCCTACTTCGGTATAAGATTTTTAGTTTTTCGATATTTCGGTACGGTCCTCGATATTGAAGTTTGGATATTTCGGTATACCGAAATACCGAATTATTTAAGTACACCTTCCTTCACTGCCAACCCAAGTTATCAATTTTCAGCCCAACATTTCTAACTTGTTAGTTCTTACCCTTAGCATGTAACCCACCGAGACTAAGCCCAACTCCTCAACCTAACATTAGAAATTATTAGAAAAAGTAAAGGAACTTCTCACATCCGTTGCTGTTATGCTCATTTATCACTTTATTAGAATTTTTCTAATGATGTGCTTTCTAGTATAAATTATTAGAGTAAAGAAATTAAGAAACTACTCACATTCTACTGTTATGTTCATGTAGTGATTTCTATTAGAAATTATTAGAAGAAGTGAAGGTACTGCTCACATTTTGTTGTTGTTATACTCATTATCACGTAATTAGAAATTTTTAATGAATTAGCTTAGCACTGTTTAGTTAACAAAGATATGGTACGATACCGAAACGTACCGAACCAAACAAGAAAATACCGAACCGTACCGAATTATTTTGGTACGGTATTTGGTATTCACAATTAATATACCAAATATCGAATCGAAATTTTTAAATACCGTAGCGAAATACCGAACGTCCACCCCTAATTCGAATTGGTCGGAGAATTGATAATTTGGGCTGGGCAGTAGGAAGGCTTACTTATATAATGGGAAACTTTCATAAGTATCACATTTTAAAAGAATATATACAAAATCCTAGCACTATTGAGTATATTTCAATTGTGGCAGTGTATTATTTACATAAGTAGTAGAAACCTAAAAATAACTTGGCATCCCTTTAGTGCTCCAAGAATGTCGCAATTTCCTATCCCAAAAATCTCTCCAAAAAATTAGGACTTCAATTTTATCTCCTTTAATTTCCTCCTATAATCTCCTAATCATATTCATTGCAAATACATCATTCCCCTCCCCCATAAATCATTTTTAATTTCTCCCATATTCTTTTCCACATCGACCTCTTAATAAATAGTACAATATGTATTAAGTATATTATACATATTATATCTGCCTATTATATGTACATATGTACTCCCATATCTTTCATTTTACACCCAGACTCGACACCCAAGTAGTATACGTAACCAAGTAAATTTTAATCAAGTATACAGTACATACCATTTTTATACCTAAACAAATTGAATAAACAAAAATATACCATGTATTTTGAAGAGGAAGTACATACCATTTTTATGCCTAGACACAGTTAAAATATATGGTATCTTCTGTTTATTTAATTATATTTTGGTATAAAAGTTTTACGTATTTTATCTTCAAAATACATGGTATATTTTATTTATTTGATTGTGTTTAGGTATAAAATTTTTATGTACTTTGTCTTCAAATATGTGGTATATTCTATTTATTTAATTGTGCTTGGTATAAAATTTTGCCATAAGAGTGGGTTGCTCTAGTGGTAAGCACTCTCCACTTCCAACCAAGGGGTTATGAGTTCGAGTGAGCCGAGTATCTATCAGAAACATCGCTATCTTCCCAGGGTAGGGGTAAGGTCTGCGTATACACTATCCTCCCCAGACCCCACAAGTGGATTATACTTGATTGTTGTTATTGTTGTTATTGCTTGATATAAAATTGGTATGTACGAACTCTTCAACTTAGTTAACATTTACTTATGTTAGGTATAAAAATGGTATATATGTAGTTTGTCAATAAGTTCTTTGGAGCCTGGTCTATCAACTTGATTTACTTTTGAATAGCAAAAAAAAATTATTGAAGGCACTTTTTTCACGACCTGGATTTGGTAGCAATTATGAAGCAGAGTTTATCTATAAAAAAAAAATTCACATATGATGACAGAATAAAGAGAAACCCTAAAGAGAGAAGGTGAGAAACATACATGATAGAGAATTATGGATGAGAAAGAAATTAAAAGACGATTGTTCAGTCGTTATTTAAAGAAGATAGAGAAAAGATGTAAATTTTTACTTGGTACTTATCCCTTAATTAGCGGATACAAACGTTACAATTTACAACTATGAATGCTATTATATTTCCAACATGCTATATTTGTTATTAGATCTGCTAATCCTATAATATTTAAAAGGATTTGTTATTATTGTATATAATTCCTAATAATTGATCTACCATGTAAATGGACCTTATATAATTCGGTATTTCGGTATACCGAAGTATCGAAAGTTCAATACAGAGAACCGTACCGAAATACCGAACTTTTAAAAAAATTATACCGAATTAATACCGAAGAAGCGAGGAACCGATACCGAAATACCGAATTAATTCAGTCAAGTCCAATTTTTCGGTTTTTCGGATTTTATGCCCACTCCTAGCAAAAACACATTATTAAGACAAAGTGGCATAACCACAAAAAGCCAAGTGTCATTATTAAGACAAAATAAACTACCTTTTTAACTAAAAAAACTATTTTAAATTTTAAATTAATTGGTTACTCTATTTGAATTAATAAATAAAGATATCTTATAATTAGCTATATTAAAAAAATAAAAATATAAAAAAAATAACTACTCGTTCAAATTGGGGAGTAGTTTCAAGTTGGAGTTTTAAAGTTATTTTAATATTAAAAAACGAAAAATAAGAAAAACTTAAATTAGCTACAATAAAAAAACAAAATATTAATAATAAAAAAACCTACCTATTCAAGTTGGGGAATAGTTTCAAGTTGGAGTTTAAAAATTATTTTATAATAAAAAACAAAAATAAAAAAATAAAAATTTGCCAATTCAAATTGAGATGTGGTTTCAATTTGGAGTTTTAAAATTATTTTAAAATTAAAAAAACGGAAATAAAGAAATAAAAAATTTCCAATCTAAATTGGAGAGTACTTTCTTTCTAATGTATAGTGTGTGTGTGTATATATATATATATATATATACACAAAAAGAGAAGTAAATAATTATATGATGCCAAGTGGTATAACCATAAGACGCCACGTATAGATATTTAGGACAAAGCTTCAACAAAGTTGGTGTTTTAAAATTATTTTAAATAAAAAACGAAATTAAAAATAAATAAAAAATTGCCGAATCAAAATTGGGAGTTGTTTCAAGGTTGAGTTTTAAGACAAAATAAATTACCTTTCTAACTAAAAAATCTTTTGAATTTTAAATTTTGAATTAATTGGTTACTCTATTTGAATTAATAAATATGGATATCTTATAATTAGCTATAAAAAATAAAAAAAATTACCCATTCAAATTGGGTAGTAGTTTCAAGTTGGAGTTTTAAAAATATATTAAAATAAAAAAATAAAATTAGCAATCGTTTTTCCAACATAGGGTCTCCACTCCCTAGTTGATTTTGTTTTAGACATATAGTCTTCACTCCCTAGTCGCTTTTCTAACATAGGGTCTCCACTCCCTGGTTGATTTTATTTTAGATATAGAGTCTCCACTCCCTAGTCGTTTTTCTAACATAGAGTCTCCACTCCCTAGTTAATTTTATTTTAGACATAGGGTCTCAACTCCCTAGTCGCTTTTTCAACATATGGTCTCCACTCCCTAATTGATTTTATTTTAGACATATGGTCTTCACTCTCTAGTCGATTTTTCAATATATGGTCTCCACTCCCTAGTTGTTTTCATTTTAGACATAGGGTCTCCACTCCCTAGTCTCTGTTTTCTCAAGGTATACCAATCCCGACTTTATTGCTTTCCATAATGAAGTAGTATAGAGTTTTGTTACAAATAATTCACGAAATATTCCTAGTGAAAACTGAGGCAGAAAAATTTCGTTTGTTTGTTCGTTTTGGTGTATGAGCAGGTTTTTTCCTCAAGACACGAGGTTCAAGATGATCAAAAGGAGTCTCAATCCAGAATAAAGAAAAAAAAGAAACGAATCCAAAACGGTTGAAAGGATGTAGACTGCTCACGACATGACTAAAGTCACGAGCATTGCATTTCCCGTTTTGATTAGAAAAAATCGTAGAAGAATGAACTAGCACCTTCAGCTAGCAAGAATCAAGATTTATACCAAAGTCTGCATGAAGAACCAGTCAAGACTCAAGATCAAGGTTTAGAAGACTTATAGATATGAATCTTGTAATTCATAGCTGATAGGCTTATTTAGTTTGTTTTGATTTTGATTTTGATGTGTGAACAGGACCACGGACTGGAGCCTCGAAGAAACCTCACTCGACTCAGCAACTCATCATTCCACCACTCTCTTTGAACTACACGCGACCTGATTCCCTTATAGCCCGAGATATGTACGCTGTCCAAAATCAGGACTCGGTTGCACTCTCTTTTCTTTTCTTTGTTTCTTCCTTTTTGAATAATGGCATGGTCAAAAAGTAGTCATATGACTCACTTTGTCTTTGCCTCAAAACTCTTCATGTTTCCAAGCAAAGAGGGGCGGGCAACTGTGAACACCTAATTTTTGCCCCACATAGGAATTTACTCCTAAAAATAGTCCAAATTTTTTTTAATTGCTTTTATAGCATTTTAGGAAATTTTATTTTATTTGTTTTGCATTTATTTGCATTGTTCATGCATATTTAGAAATGTTTTAAATTATAATAAATCATCAAAAATATTTTTTATCTTTCATTTAGTGTATTAATTACATTTGAGAATTAATCATAGGTTAAAAGGATGAGTAAAACAAAAATCACAAAAAAAAAAAATATACATTAGCTTTAATCAATTAGTTTAATTAATTAGTTAAAATGCTAATTAGGTCGTTTTGGCAAAACAAATTCAATTAGTAGTAATGTGGCTATTTTTGAAAGATCAAATAAAAGAAGAACAAGGTCTTTTGCTTCTTGTTCCAAATTGGCCCAATTCCGACGGCCCAAAACCCCACCTGCCCGACCCGGCCGGCCCAACCGGATCCCCCTTCTTAATCAAAACATCCCGGATACCCCCTTGACAAAACCCTAGCCTCCTCCTCCTCTTCCTCCTCTTTCACTCTCTCAAGAACAAAATTCCCCTCACACCCAAAGAACCCTAGGAGCCTTCTCTTCTTCCTCAACACACGCACACACGAAAAAGAAAAGAAAAAAACAGAGAACGGAAAAGGGAAAAAAGACTGGAAAAACAGAGGGAAGAAGGCAAAGAAACCTTAGAGCTAGAGGTCTTAAAATTTGCCGGCAGAAGCCCCCAAAATTCCTTCTTCTTCACCTTAGTTTCAGGTGTTTTAGCACCCACAAACCTTCTCTAAAACACCTGAAACTACTGCAATACTCAGCTGAAACAAACGCAGCAAAATAACTTCATCTCAACCCACAAAACACTATTGCGATTTGGAGGTCGCATTCGAGGTCCCGGAGCCGCTGCGCTTCTGTTAGTCGAAGACCGGTTAGCATTTTTGGCTCCGGAATTGTTGCCGGCTTTGGTCGTTGCTAGCTGAATAGTCATCGTTTCTGTACCAAACTCTGCTCGGAAGTTTTCTGTTAAGTGAAGTTTAGTTTGAGGCACTTACAAAGGTCTGTTTCTCTATCTACTGTTTCAATGGTATTATGTTTGCTTTAGTTGGTATTGCTTTAATTAAATGCTTGATTTGTTTTTCTGTTTAGTTTCTTGTAGATATTTTTCTTTTAGCTTTGTGTATTTCATCTGCGGTTAGCTTCATTATCTCTGAGTGCCTTATGTTTGGTTCGTCATTTTCGCTTGGTGTTGTCTCATGTTTGTTACTGCATCTTCGCGTTAATCATGGAAATTGCAAAGATTAATTGAATAATGAGGGGATTAGTAATAATGGGCCATGTGTTTGCTTGTTAGAAATTAAAAGGTTGTGGGGTATAAGCTGATTGTAACGTCACTGGATTGTGGGGGTTGGATAGAGCTAATTGGAATGGGTTAAGTTTGATTATTAATGGGCCGTGGAGTTTAGTTGAAATCTGGAGGTAATCTGGCCATTTATTTGGCCTGACATGAGTGAGTTGGACCATGCTCCTTTCATCCTAACAGATAAGTATCGAACGCTAGCATGCAGTCAACCAAATACACAAGCTAGCACGTCGTCAAAATTATCAACAATCATACATCTTTCTCCACAATAATATTTGATCCATAAGTCATGGCCTCACAATAATCTCAAAGTAGAAAAACATAATCCATGAATGTGTTAGAATGCTTTAGGCACGCCTTTTTTTTTTTTAAATTAATCAAATTATCGTGATTATGTATATGTTCGCATGACATAATTACGGGTTCCAAAATTAAGATCAAAGTATGCGTTCACGCAACTTTGAGCGAAATAATCTTAATAATTAATAATTGTTACGGGTTCCAAAATTAAGATCAAAGTATGCGTTCGCGCAACTTTGAGCGAAACAATCTTAATAATTACGGGTAACAAAATTAAGATCAAAGTATGCGTTCGCGCAACTTTGAGCGAAACAATCTTAATAATTAATAAAGCGTGATTAAGTGTGTACATGTACGCGTGACATGATTTTAGCGCCCCAAATAAAACGAATTTACGCACACGTGATCCGTTTCAAAGATAAATCCATAAACACCATAATTAAAAGCGGTAAAAGGTAAAAAACACACGTTTTAAAACACGTAATTAAACAAATTAATTAAGCCAGGTATGATTAAAGCGACCGTGCTAAAACCACGGAACCCGGGAATGCCTAACACCTCTCAGGTTAACGGAATTCCTTACCCGGTCTTCTGGTTTTCGCGGACTTTAAAACAGAGTCAAATTTCCTCGATTTGGGATTTAAAATAAACCGGTGACTTGGGACACCATATAATTATTCCAAGTGGCTACTCTGATTAAATAAATAATCCCATTTCGGATAATGTCACTTTGATTGGAAAAACACTCTATTCTTCGGGAAAAAGGAGGTGTGACAAGATGTAGTGTTGTTTGATAACTGAGAAATCCATGGTTTTTAGTTTCAGAACCCTGTGGATAATGAACGTGTCCCTTTACCCTCTCCACGTAAATACCAGTCATGATTTAAAGTTGCAATGTACGAGTACTATACATATCACATTGTATTACCTTTTCTTTTGGACCAAAGCCTTGTGGCTATTTTTTGTCCCCTGAAACCCATTTTAGGTATGATGTCAAAATCTATGCAACTGGTGGCTATATTTAGGATCAGCCCAAGCCATTGCTGTATAATTTGGGTGATACTGGAATTTCATTTCACATTTGGATAAAGTACTGAAAGTGACACTTTTTTTTTTGGCTTTTGAGGTACTAGAACAAAGACATCGCCCTATGTGTGTCGCTGGAGCTTTCAGAACAAGAAATGCTAATATTTGTTTGTTTTTTCTAAAAGAATGCATTTACATGTGTTTGTATATTTATGTGGCCTCAATTTCGAAATGAATGGTCGAACTAAAAAGGAAAGATATTTGGTTCTATCTACGTACAATTTTCTGATGATGGTTTTCTTTTTTTTCTAAAACAAAGTGAAAAGGAAACATAAAGTTAGATCCCTTTTACAGCCATAATCACAGTTTTCTTCTTTTTATCTTAAGCTGTTGTCTAAGGAAAGATAGAAGAAATTAATTAATGGGGAATCTAAAATGTAGGTGATGTTTGAAGTTTTATCTGGTTTTAATTTAAATCTGTTCAAGAAGTGCACTTATTTGTGCTTCTTCTATCCTTGCACTAAAGCCTAAAGGTTACCTGAAAATAAAAGAACTCTTGATCATGGCCACCTTTATATTTCCTTTTCACTTATTTTTTAAGCCATAGCATTGAGATTACTGGAATTAAATTTCCAGTAGCTTGTCCTTGGCGCCTTGTAGCTTCTATGGTAATTTGGAGCCGCAGTACATAAAAAGAATCTTTTACCAACCAGATATGACCGTAGACTTTGGCGTTGCAATATATCACATACTTGTTAGGTTAATTTGGTAACTTAAAATTGTTGATGCATATTTCATTATGAAGGAATAGTTCTAAGAAGGACAGATGGTCCATTTTAATTTGATAACATTGTTATAGATCTATTTTACCTAATTTTCAAGAAGTTAACTAAGAAAAATCAACCCTAAGATGAGCTAACAGCAAAAAGTTAAAGGAAGGACAGAGATGCTGAGTTGTTCTAATACTTTATGCAACCTTACTTTATCTTCTATAAGTCCATTTATTTAATTTAACGTATTATATCTTCTAGAAATCCATTTATTTAACTTAACTTAATGTATATATTTGTCACGACCCCAAATTCCCTCCGTAGGAGGTCGTGATGGCACCTAGTCTCTACTGGAGAATAGATAATGACATGGAAAAATGTTTAAACAATTTAATAAGATAAAATGACTATGCAAATGAATCAAATAGTATGTCACATTTAATGACACCAAATAATTGCAAATAATATCTCGTGGAATCAAAACAGAATTTATTTCAACTTTATGAAAATCACAACAATTAATCGAAGGCAACTATGACCATAAATCAATATCAACAAGGGCACTACCGAGGTACCGCCTCGTAGTCCCAAATTATAAATAATTTCACAATGTCTCATTTCCTTATCTCACCGCGGGAGCCTTCACAATTTATTTTAAAGAAAATATTTTTTCCGAAATAGCATCCCACGTTTTAGTCATCCTTATCACACCGCATGACCTCTAGTAGTTCCCCCTACTAGCCACGCGTATCAAGCCACCCTTATCTCACCGCATGCATTTCAATACCCAGACCTTATACCACCGCATGCGTATCAATATCACAATATATCACAATTTGCACTTCAGGTGCTCAAATAATTTAACTTGCACAAATAATTCATCAACAATATTGTTCCACAATAAAGAGCTCACGACTCATGTCAAAATAACTCAACAATAATATTTTTTCACAATAAAGAGCTCACGGCTCATGTCAAAATAATTCAACAATAATATTTTTTCACAATAAAGAGCTCACGGCTCATGTCAAAATAATTCAACAACAATATGTTTCCACAATAAAGAGCTAACTGCTCCACCACAATAAGTACGAAAATCTTACAAAAATATTCAGGAGTAAATAATTCAGGAAAATAGTATTTCAAAATCTTTAATACGTTGCTTTAATATCAAGTTTAAAAATGTCAAATACTTCATATTAATAATATTTAATTTAAAGAAAATCAACCTTCAAATAATGCACAGAATAAAAGAAACCAAGTTCCAACTAAACAGATAAAACAATTAGCAGGAAAAGATCAAACAAATTTAAAATATATATCTCAGATCAATGATGAAGAGTATAACAAGATAAAATAATTTAATAAATGCGCAACAATTATCTACACAATTTAAAAATATAATCTTTCACATTTAGCCTGTGTACACACTCGTCACCTCGTGTACACGACTTTCAACACATTTCAATAATCACATTAATATCAATTCTAGGGGAAATTTTTCCTCCACAAGGTTAGACAAGTCACTTATCTCGACTTGCTCCAATTTAACCAAGTATTATGTTTTTTCCTCGATTTTTCGACTCCGATCGACTCGTATCTAGTCATAATTAATTTGATACAGTCAACAAAAATTATAGAATTAATTCTATAAGAAAATACTACATTTTTCAATAAAAATCCGAAATTAACTCAAAAATGGCCCGTGGGGCCCATGTCTCGGAATCCGGCGAAAATTACGAAATATGAACGCCCATTCAACCACGAGTCTAACCATACCAAAATGACTAAATTCCAATAACGATTCGACCCTTCAATCCACAAATCTATCCAAGAGGGTTTTCAAAAATTTCCAACTTAAATCACCAATTAAATGTTAAAAACAGTGATGGATTCGGATAATCTAACCAAGATTAGGTTAAGAACACTTACCCCAATGTTTTTCCTTGAAGATATATCAAAAATCGCCTCTGCTCAAGCTCTAAGTTATTAAAAATGGCGAATGGGACGAAGCCCCCTGATTTAATAACTTACAGATCTGTCTAGGGTGACCTCGATCATGGGGTCCGATCCTGGACCTCGATTATAGGAGTTCGATCATGGACCTCGGTCATGGCCTTCGATCATGGTCCTCGACCCTGAGGCTCGATCACATCCATCAATCCTGGCAAGCGATCATGGCTTCGATCTTTATGGCCTTCGATCATGGCCCTCGAGCCTGCCTTCGATCATGGATATCGAGCCTGCCTTCGATCCTCGGCTCGATTTCTGGTGGCTCGATTGCACAGCAGAAGAAAATTTGCAGCAGCTTTTGCATCAGCTGTTTAAGTCCCATTTTTTATCCGTTAACCATCCGAAACTCACCCGAGACCCTCGGGACCTCAACCAAATATACCAACAAGTCCTAAAACATCATACAAACTTATTTGAAATCTCAAATCACATAAAACGACGCTAAACCCACGAATTATGCTCCAATTCAAGCTTAATGAAACTTAAAATTTTCAACTTCTACATTCGATGTCGAAACCTATCAAATCAAGTCTGATTGACCTCAAATTTTGCACACAAGTCATAAATGACATAACGGAGCTGTGAAAATTTTCAGAACTGGATTCCGATACCGATATCAAAAAGTCAACTCCCCGGTCAAACTTCCCAACTTTAAATTCCTATTTTGCCGTTTCAAGCCTAATTTCACTACGGACTTCTAAATAAAATTTCGATCACGCTCCTAAGTCCAAAATTACCATACGGAGCTGTTGGAATCATCAAAACTCTATTCCGGGGTCGTTTGCACAAAATTCGACATCCGGTCACTATGTGAACTTAAACTTTTAATTGTTTTTATCAAAATTCCATATCTCGGGCTAGGGACCTCGGAATTTGATTCCGGGCATACGCTCAAGTTCCAAATCACGATACGGACCTACCGGAACTGTCAAAACACTGATCCGAGTTCGTTTGCTCAAAATGTTGACCAAAGTCAACTCAGTTGAGTTTTAAAGCTCTAATTCACATTTTAATCCATTTTTTTCACATAAAGACTTTTCGAAAAATTATACGGACTGCGCACGCAAGTCGATGAATGATAAATAATAGAGGGCTTAGAACACAAGAATTAATTATTAAATTTAAAGATGACATTTTGGGTCATCACAATATTTATTATTATTGAGACAAGATAAATTTATGAATTTTAGTATCTCTTTTTGATTTACTATGGTCTTTCCACTTTTCAGTCCCTTAGTTTCCATTAAACTAGTTATCCACTTTTCATTATTTTTTGCATCATAAATCTATTTGTCCTTGTTCTATGACAAATTGAAGAATTTAAGTTATATGCATATACATTATAAAAATTTACGCAATCATATTATTTATTAGGTAAACATAAGTTATATATATAGTATATGTTAATAGTGTTAAGATTTTCTTTATAGTATATAACTATTGTTTAGCATGTGATAGTAGACTAGTCATTAATTTTTTCAGGTTACCACTTAATTTATATCACACAGATTGACTTGTAATTACCTAATAAGTGTATTAAGAAAGAAAAAAAATCATGTAAAAAAGTATTTTTTATAAAAAATGTAATTTTGATAAAGTAACTTTTTAGAAAATTATCAAACAAACACAACTTCACAATTTGGAAAAAAATAATTTGCACTTTTTCACCTTCCTTTCGAAACAAAGGGGGTAAAAAATTCTTTCCGCTTGTTCCGAGGAAAAATGTGACTTAAATCGTAATTTAGAATGTTGGTTATAAAATGTATTTTGGGAAAGGCAATATTTCACAAGTACGACCCAAAAAGCGCGTGAGCTATAGGAATAGTGACTTATGAATCGTAATTATGGATGCGACTTATAAGTCGCATTTTCTAATCGCCACTTATACAGCTCCTTTTGTAGTCGACTCATAAATCAGTAATTCCGATTAGGCCGCCCCAATTGATTTGAAACCCGTTAAAGTCAGTACCTGTTTTAAAGGACTGCCGAACTAAACTGCATAAAATCCACCGCCTGATGCCCTAATCATTGTTGGAGATTTCAATTTGAAATTCACTTTTCTATCGCACTTTCTTCTTCAGTAGAATCGACTAATCAACACAATTGCAAGTTTTTCTTCAAATTTTGTCTCCCCTAACAGTTTCCTAGGGCAAAAAGTTAGATTTTTACACAGTTGATTGGCCATAAAATAACTTAACTGCAACGTCGAAATTTGTGGAAACAAGCGGTATTAGTGCAATTTTTCTTATGTTATACGAAATGTGCCTTTGTTTTTTTCCTTATATTCCCGGCGTTGATCGTTTTTAGGAATTTCTTTGTCCTGGATTTGATAATCATGTTAAAGAAGGAGAATGTTTTCCGCCAGTTTATCTTGCAAGTACTGTTTCTTTTGTGTCTGCTTCAATTAGATAAGTTTTGGCTATACCATGAGCTCCCTTTTGTCCAAAGTAAGAAAAACTAATGGATTTTTGTATAATTTATGACCAGTTAAGTTGATGTTAACGTTTACAAGTTTTATAGGAGGACATTCTTTATGCATTCAGTTTTATAACTCTTTTTGTTTCCCCATGGCGTCTGCTTGGTGTATCTAACTGATAATCTGATTTGTTTAATGGTGCTTGCGGTATGAGGATGTTATTGAATACTTTTGCAGGTTGAAAAGTGAAAGTTGGAATAAATAGAAAATGAACAACTCTTCTATAGGGCCATCGTCAAAAGCTAGAGTAGGAGCTTCGCAACCATCAGAAAGTTCATTAAAAAGAAAACGTGGCATGTTTCAGAAAGACCGTAAGTTAATGTTCGCATAGGCGTGTATAGATCAATGAATCCAAGTTTTGTTTATTAATGTTTCTTCTGTTTCATTGCACAGTGCAACACATGATGTATGGGTTTGGAGATGATAGTAATGTAAGATGCCTTTTCACTTTTATGTTCCATCTTTTATTGTTTTCCCCTTGTGTATGTTTGGTGATGTTTATATTCACTAATTCTTTTGTTTGTGGGGAAATTGAGTAGAATATGCCATGCTGCTATTGCCAAGTTCTTTGTTTGTGTGCACATTAATACTAGAAAAAATTGCAGATTTTGTTGGTACATATTGAGTATGGCGTTTTGGTTTCTGCCTAACAATGTTCTTACAACAACATGCGCTGGCTACAGGAAACAGTTTGATCTTTCTTTTGGTAACATAACTAAGCCTTTGTCTAAACTCTAGCAATAACTTTCAGAGGAACTTTGGAGTACTTGTGCAGATACTTAAGAAAGAACTGAATCAGGAGTCAAATTTTGTGCCATATTCGTCTAGTTTTCTCTCCATAAAGGATAATCTATTTTGCTGTAGCACACTCCTTTCTGGTTTAACAGATTTTCCTGTCCCTGCTCCATAAGTGATTTGAGCACGCTTGTACTGTGCTATTGTCTCCACCATTAATACATATAGTGTTGCTAGCAGATTTTCTTCTTAATATGTTTTCTTTTGTGGCATCAAGTTTAGTGTTTTCACTGCAGTCAATTGATACTGGACTTCAAATGAATTTGGAAAGCATGATAGTTGATTGCCTTGTATATCTAAATGTTGTCTCTCAAAGTTAATCTTGTTCTGATCTTCTGTGATTTGGTATTATTTTATGCTCTGATTTACTGAGCTTCTACTGCTGTACTATCAGCCGCTTCCAGAAACTGTGGCACTTGTGGAGGACATCGTTGTTGATTATGTCACTGATATGGTGAGATGAACTGATTTCTACCCAATTCTGTTCTTACCAAGAATTTCTGACAACATATTCTCCTACTGTGTATTACGCCCAGCATTTTTTGACTATTATTTATTTTTAGAAGAAACATGCATTTGGTCCTATCTTTTAAGCTTCACAACTTGTATAGGTGCACAAAGCTCAAGATATTGCAACCAAAAGGGGGAAGCTTTTGACAGAGGACTTTCTGTTCTTAATCAGAAAGGTAGACTTTTTTATGAATTCAGCATTTATTTATATGTGTGTGTGTGTCTGTGTTTTTTTTTTTTTTGGGGGGGGGGGGGTGATACAGTAAAGAGTTTGAAAAATGTCATTCTAAAATTGGAGGTTCTGTAAGTAACCCCTTCTTTCTTTCTTTCTTTCTTTATCTCTATATCTTCTCTGTTTTTGTGTTTTAGTAGAAGTTGATATTTCTAGGTTGTGCATCCCAAGCTTAATCACTAGTCTGAGGTCTTATTTGTCACATCCAAAACTTAATCCCCAGTCAAAGGTGTTAGTACCGATATCAAGCTGAATAATTGGTTTCATATTTATGATAATTATAGTATAGCTTATGTATTTACATGATAGAATTAATATTCAAAATTGGTCCCGTTGGTCATGTTATGTATGTTTATACCTGATTAAACTGAAACTCTTTTGGTCTAGTCATATGCTTCTGTTGCAACTAAAGAAGTTGAGAATAGTCAATCTTCATAGTTACTATATTGTTTATCTAAACAACAATTACTCCAATTTTGGATTGGGGAGAATTGGACTGGGAGTTTATGGGGTTTTCTTGGCATTATTTCCTTTGTTTAATACCACTTTCCTCATTCTATTGCCCTTCTTTCTGCTTTCTTTTGCTGTAATTCTAATATGAGTGAACGCATGTCGGTAGCTGTAAAAGAGAATCTAGAAGGCCGTTATGAAAGATCAGTCATGCTATTGCTTGCATTTGCTCTGCGAGCTAGATATGATGTTAGTTCAACTTTTATGTGCTCTGAGGTCTGAATTTTGGATGAATACTGTTTTATTGTGCAGGACTTGCCCAAACTTAACCGGTGTACAGAATTATTGTCCATGAATGAGGAGCTGAAACAAGCTCGGAAGGCTTTTGAGGTCGACGAAGAGAAATTAGCTACACTTGAGTGACGGGGAGAATATAAATTTATGATCTTACTTCAGAATGCCAAATTGAGTGGGGCACCTTAGGGACTAGTATACAATCTGCTCCTCATTTTCCAAACAGAAGTGTAAATAACTGTTGTCACAGTTTTCTCCATCCCAATCAGATGACAGTGTCACCTTGTATATGTGCTTAGAGGCTAGAGCTACCTAGTCTTTGTTCTAGTTACCTATCTTTGAACATGTTTTTCCTCTTTGTTCCCAGTTCTCAACATCCTCCTGTGTTCAGTTTATATCTTGCTTCTGCTCAGAGTGCAGTTCATTGGTTATTTTTTATCAGAACATACAGGGCGACTAGCTAATTGGACTTTCATGCCTGCTTCATTAGATCCTCCGCACTGATGAAATCAGTTTCGTAAGTGCTCTTTTGATGCATTGAATCCACCCCCATATACTTGAAGAATTTGATCCAAGGGCAGCTGATCGTGTCATTTATCTACTATTTTTTTTTTGTAGATTTGCATAAACTGAATGTTTGAGTCGGAATGACACTCAAGTTAGTGGATTTGTTTAAATCTGTTTAATACGCCAAAGAACCTACAAAGATTTGTAAAAATGTGAAGGGGTATGGGCTTGGCATCGTACTGAAACCTCCCACATGTGGCATTATTAGACAATCCATCAAAACCACTAAATTAACTAACAATGAGGCCGAGTACGAGGCCATGATTGCAGGTCTCGAGCTAGCTAAAAGCCTGGGAGCAGAGGTCATTGAAGCCAAATGTGACTCTGTACTAGTGGTAAACCAAGTAAACAAAACTTTCGAGGTTCGAGAAGATAGGATGCAAAGGTATTTGGACAAATTATAGGTAACTCTACACCGTTTTAAAGAATGGACCCTACAACATGTTCCTCGAGAACAAAACTGTGAGGCCGACGCACTCGCAAATTTGGGGTCATCGGTCGAGGAAGATAAGATCGACTCGGGGACTGTCGTTCAGCTCTCGAGATCCGTAATCGAGGATGGAAATGCCGAAATAATTCCACGAGCTTAACCTGAGATTGGAGGAATAAGTACATTGAATATTTAAAGAACGGAAAACTCACATCGAACCCTAAAGAATCGAGTGTTCTACGAACCAAGGCTGCTCGATTCACGTTGGTTGAAGATGGAACATTATACAGAAGGACGATCGACGGACCACTGGCGGTATGTTTAGGACAAGGAGACACCGATTATGTTTTACGAGAGGTTCATGAAGGCACTTGTGGAAACCACTCTGGCGCCAAACCATTAATTCGCAAAATCATCAGAGCAGGGTACTACTGGGATAGCATGGAGAAGGATACTAAGGAGTTCGTTCGAAAATGTGATAAATGTCAAAGGTTTGCACCGTTGATCCACCAACCCGGAGAGCAGCTTCATTCGGTCATTTCTCCATGGCCATTCATGAAATGGGGAATGGATATCGTCGACCCTCTACCATCGGCCCCAGGTAAAGCTAAATTCATTCTGTTTATGACTGACTATTTCTCTAAATAGGTTGAAGCACAGGCATTCCAAAAGGTGAGAGAAAAAGAGGTTATAGATTTCATATGGGACCACATCGTGTGTCGATTTGGGATACCGGCAGAAATAACATGCGACAGTGGTAGACAGTTTATCGGCGGCAGAGTGACGAAATTCATCGAAGACCATAAAATAAAAAGAATACTATCTACACCATATCATCCTAGCGGGAACGGACAGGCCGAATCAACGAACAAGATTATCATCAAAAACATAAAGAAAAGATGGTTGACTGTGTTGAAGGTGTATCAATATCCAGTCATCCATTGGTGATTCCAACTTTGGATAAACTACATTTGACGAAGATGGAATATCTTATAACGCGAAGAGCATGTTAAGCATCCATAGTGTTAGACTGTTGCTAAACTTGTGTTGACTAAAGGTCAAGAGCTCTATTGCACTCGTATTAAAACTTTCTACATTGCTGATAAATGATTTCAACCTAAAGTGTATAAAATTTAGTGTTAAGAAGGATTTCTTCAGCAATCAAATTTTTCCCAAAAATACTAATTGCTTTTAACAAAACTTCGCTCTATAAATAGTGGCGGTATACATTATACAATAGATCGTAGTTAGATTGTAATTTATATGGCATTCTTTCGTTTGGACAACCTCTAGTTCAACATCTCTTACTATCTACATATAATAAAAGGAGAGGCAAAAGCAGTGTTGAATATGTTATCCAAGACCAAATGTGTGAATCTTGTACGAGGGTTCAGGCTAATCCGGACCAGTGGGTGGCTGCAGTGCAACAGGGAAAGCATGTTTCTCACAGGCGGACGTTCTTCTATTTGGAACAGCTTATTCTTAAGCATGATGCTGCTGCTCGTGCTATAAGGATTAAGCAAATGGATCAAGGAATTGATATTTTCTTCTCTAATCACAGTCATGCTGTGAAATTTGTGGAGTTTATAGGGAAAGTGGTTCCAATTCGGAGCCGTAATGACAAACAACTGGTGTCTCATGATACCAAAAGCAGCAGTTACAACTACAAGTATACTTATTCAGTTGAAATTTGCCCAGTTTGCCGTGAGGACTTGATTTGTCTTCCGCCAAAAGTTAAAGATGGTTTGGGGAATCTAGGGCCACTTGTGATCTGCACCAAGGTGAGTAATAACATTGCTTTACTTGACCCATTTACTCTCAGGAACTGTTTTCTGGACGCGGAACAGTATTGGAGGGCGTCTTTTAGGTCCCTACTTTCGAGTAGGCAGCTTGTGGAATATATAGTTCTAGATGTTGAGAGTGTTTCTTCTGAGGTCAATGTTGGTTGGATCTAAGTACGCTTTGGCAGATGCCCAAGTAGCTCGTGTATCTGATTTTGGCAAGAATGATACAATTTTCAATGTACGAACACATCTGGGGCATCTTCTAAATCCTGGGGATTATGCACTTGGGTATGACTTATATGCTGCTAATAGTAATGATAATGAGCTGGACAAGTATAAAGTTTTTGTTCTCCCAGATGTGATACTGGTTAAGAAAAGCTATGAAGAGAAATGGCAGAAGAAGTGTGGGAAGCCTCGTTCATGGAAACTGAAATCTCTAAATATGGAGATTGATCTGATGACAATGTAAAGGGTAGAGACCATGAAGAGAAGATGAGCTCTGAGTATGAACAATTCTTAAGAGATTTAGAGGAGAATCCTGATTTGAGGTTCAACATATCTCTTTATCGCAACAGGGAGTATCAGCCATCAGAAATGGGATCTGTGACTGATGGGGATGATGCCCCTAGTGTCGCATTGGAGGAATTGTTGGCTGATCTTGATTTAAGTGAAGAGGAAGCTGACAATGATAGCATGAGGGAGTGAGTCGCCTGCGCGTTGTTTATTGGGGATGCTAAATTCTCTGATGAATTTCGTAAAGCTCAAGGAATCAGTTTTGTTTGGAGCAATTAGGTCCGGAGTCCGTTAGCTGTGATTTTGCTCCCTCATGTTTCTTCCTGTTATTCACCTTGAATGCAAACTACATAAATATGGTGACGAGTATCTCTCTTCTTCAGCACACAGCCATCTTTTCCCGAGTAGAAGTGAAGCGACTGCTTCTCAATGGAAGGAATGCATTTTGAAAGATTCAGTTAGATTGGCAGACGAAAAACCAAGTTGGAACAAACTATACTTTAAAATTTTCGTTTCTTTTATGGTGTGGATCTATGGCATGTTTAATTATTGTTCAATGATTTATTTATATGTTTTCTATAAACTACTTCTGTGTTGATGCTAAAAGCTTAAAATCTCTCTCTCACACACACACAGACACACAC
The DNA here is from genome assembly GCF_000715075.1 of Nicotiana tabacum. Taxonomy (NCBI): domain Eukaryota; kingdom Viridiplantae; phylum Streptophyta; class Magnoliopsida; order Solanales; family Solanaceae; genus Nicotiana; species Nicotiana tabacum. The sequence continues at coordinate 114,166,665 of NC_134096.1, read as the reverse complement.
AGAGCACCTGCTGGAGTTGATTGACTGATTGGTCATGTTTGTCACAGTGAATGGGAATTGATATAAGGAACTGAAAATGGATGGTCGTGGCAATTTCCATTTATTGTTTCTTGCTTCCCTTGTGTTAGAGGCTGGATCCGTAATTTAATTCATCCACTGAGCTGACAACCGAGGAGAGGTGAGATATGAAGAGGGAGATTGAGGAGTCCTTCGCCATGAATATTGTGCTTCTACAGGGAGATAGATCGGGAAAAGGAGAGTATTATTAATTAGAATTTATTATTAAAGAAAAATAAAAGATCAAGGAATTTGAAAGGTTTGAACGATTTTCAGAAAGAAGTGTAAAGAAACATTGTCTCAGCATATGTCTTTCCACATAAAACCGACTCAAATGGAACCAAACACCATCCCTAGTAAACTCATAAGCTAGGTTTGAATGAACACTCGGCAAAATGTTTGACATAAAATAAAATATTTATGCCAAGAGTTGAAAGTAATTTCACAATGCCTGGTTGTGTGCGCGAAAGGCTTTAGTGTACAACAATAAAGAATAATACAATAATAAGAAGGTCGTATTGCTACAAATAGGTGCATTTCTGCTCTAAGTAACACCGCTTTTCCTATCATTCCGGTACGAAGGCCGCAGACTACAGCAACTGTTGCTTCAATAGCTACCCATTTCCAATCTATCCCACCATCTGCGTTGGATTTCCACAGCTCTACCTTCTTCAGCAGAAACTCGCATCAACTGCTGCTTCTGATTTTCTTGCATTCTGGTATGCTCTGAAGCCGTTGTGCAATTTCTTGACAGTTCCCCACATTCCATGTCGAACTCGATGCCCATATCTTCATAGTGAGTAAGCGTGACCTCGCATGCAGATAACTGTCCATCTCCTTTCTTCGATTCCACTACATCCATTTTAGCAGTGTAATCTTGAGTAAAAATCAACTTAAGTAACAGGCAATTGGAAATTTTGCAAAGTTAATCCTTGTTGAACACCCAGACCCAGTGTTAATGGCGCTACCTACCTACTCGGCTTAACAATCCAACTTGAGAAGTACAGGTCCACACGCCTAGGCAGCTTGTCACGTCTTTGCAGAGCTGGGTATATGGTACACTCTGTGGAAGATCATGTTAAAAATATGAGCATAATGTGTAATTACATGGTTTCTGAAAAATAGAGTTGTTAACAAACCAACTAAACAAGCCACCATGAGAAAGTGTAATATTGGAGATCTAACTTTGTCCAAGTACAGATAAATAAATATATGAACTTCATGGAAACTATTAAAGGATTTTAGACACGGAAGCCTCGCAACTCCAAGAAGGCCTGAAATATGCTAGGTGGAAGCAGTAATAAAAAGAATCACTGTATGCACAGATCAATCACTTAAAACTTGTATTTGAAGCATCCAGAACAACCAAATTTACACGTGGTGCTGTAGCGCTAAACAAAATCAACTAGGGAGCGAACACCCTATGTTGGAAAAACGACTAGGGAGTAAAGACCCTATATCTAAAATAAAATCAACTAGGGAGTGGAGACCCTATGTTGGAAAACAGACTAGGGAGTGGAGATCCTATATCTAAAATAACTTCAACTAGGGAGTGGAGACTCTATGTTGAAAAAACGACTAGGGAGTGGATACCCTATGTCTAAAATAAAATCAACTAGGGAGTGGAGACCCTATGTTGTAAAAGCGACTAGGGAGTGGAGACTCTATGTCTAAAACAAAATCAACTAGGGAGTGGAGACCCTATGTTGGAAAAGTGACTAGGGAGTGGAGACCGTACGTCTAAAACAAAATCAACGAGGGAGTGGAGACCCTATGTCTAAAATAAAATCAAATAGGGAGTGAAGACCCTATGTTGGAAAAACGACTAGGGAGTGGAGACCCTATGTCTAAAATAAAATCAACTAGGGAGTGAAGACCCTATGTTGGAAAATATCTAAAACAAAATCAACTAGGGAGTGAAGACCCTATGTTGGAAAAATGACTAGGGAGTGGAGACCCTATGTCTAAAATAAAATCAATTAGGGAGTGAAAACCCTATGTTGGAAAAAGAGACTAGGGAGTGGAGACCCTATGTTGGAAAAAAAGGCTAGGGAGTGGAGACCCAATGTCTAAAATAAAATCAACTAGGGAGTGAAGACCCTATGTTAGAAAATGCTGCTAGGGATTGGAGACCCTATACTACCATGATTTTGAATATATTTTTTTTAATAGAGTCACTTTATATATATATATATATATATATATATATATATATATATATATATATATATATATATATATATATATATATATATAAAGAGAATGAGTAAAATGCGGGAAAGAATTTGGAGAAAACTTCCCTTTTTGGGGTGGTTGTTGCCGCATAGCTATTTTAGTCTCCGCGCGGTTTCCTTTTAGTTGCACCTGCTTCTTGTAAGGTTGTTTTGGATTGCACCCGTTTCCTGTGGTTCAAACAAAGAACAATTTGTCAGTTTGAAATGGTGGTTAGTTTTGCGGCCTTGAGTGCTTCGGTCACTTGATATCGACCCGACTCCTTTGATGATGATTTCAACTATAACTTGTCGTTTCCTCGATGCCGATTGCATTTTTGACCCCGGAGAACTTTTGGCTTTTCCAAAACTTTACCATGACGGTTAGTCACGTGGGACTTAACGTTTTCAACTTTATTTTGTCTTCGTGGGCATTTGACTTTGATTTTCTTCTTTCAAGAGTTTTTGATTTCGAAGCATCAACCACCATGGCCAGTCGGAGTCGACTTGATGCTCCTGCCGAGGCTGGGTGCCTTTTTTGCATATTAGCTCGTATCAAATGAGAACCCTGTAAATAAGTCTTACCATCCCTTCTTTGTCTTAGCTTCGGAACAGAGTTGGACCGAAAGGGATTCAAAGAAAAACAAACAATGGAATGGACAATGAATTTAGACAAGAGGTATCTCTTTCGGGGAAAGGAAAGAAGGACTTATCTGGAATACATGCGGATTTCAATGAACATGACATGCCTTTTGGACTGGATGCCTGATCTGTGTAAACCATCCGACTCTCAGAACTTCATCACGACTCTTGCCTCGAAACCAAGAAACCTTACCCAAGACTGTGTCGATGCCAATGGCTGTGGGGATCCTCTTTTCGATCAATGGTGCCCTTTGCAGGTTTATGCCAGCTGACCTCTCTTATTTCTCTTCTCATCATCGTCTTATAGTGCTCTTTGCGAGTTTTCACTAACAAGACTAATTTTTGAATTTCTCTACTTACCATCGCCTTACGGCGCCCGTGAGGATTTTCACCAATAAGACTCTCTCGTTTTATTTCTCTCATTTGGTTGTATCAGATCCAAGTAACTGCATCCTCCAATTTTGAACATCTTTGCCGATTGATCGGAAGGACTTGAACAGGATTTGGGGTAAAAAGAATTTGGATTAAATTACAACTTTGGAACCTTTCAGGCGAAACCATCGCCGAACCATTATAACATGTGCCCCAGTTTCACTTTTTGGGGAATTTGGATTTTTGTTTTGGTGTGACTGAACCCCAGAGAGAGGCTGCCTACGTATCCTTTCGGAATCAAGTCGAACGTAGTTCAAGGAACTTTATTTTTGATTTTCTTTCGTTTTCTTTTTCTTCTGTTTTGTTTTGTTTTCTCTTTCTTTTTCCTTTACTTTTTCCTTTTTTTTTTTCATTTTTTTAGTTTTCTTTTGTCTATATTATTTATTTATTTTTTCATATTTTTTTTCAATAACATTTTCAGGTTCCAAAGAGGATAATCAAAGAAAAGGTAACCGGTTCAAAGGGTTTGCAAATGGTTGATAGTGTTTGGAGTAGCGAGAATGAAATCCTTCGTCATCCCAATCAGAGAGCATTAAAGCTGCGTAAAAGGGTCAAACATAATACCTTTTGATCGCGTCTATATTGACAACTGGCACAGAGACATTTCGTTCAATATATCACAAATACAATGCTCCCTTTTGGCAGTACTCTTATTAAAATGTATGGACCTTTCCAATCTGGAGCTAATTTTCCTTTAAGTGTTCTGAGTCTTTGTTTTATTTCCTTAAACTAATCTTCATTATATTCTGAATCTTGATTCATTATTTCGAAGTTTGAAAGCGTTTTAGGATCTGAGCATGAAGTCGAAGCATGTCATGTCATTAAAATCTGCATTTAACATAACTAAAAAGAGAATAAGAAAATTGACAAGATTAAGAAAAGAGACATTCTTGGACAATGAAAATATTAATTTCATTTGTTTTTTTTTTTTTAATTTTTTTTTGATTTTTTTGTTTTTAAATTTTAAAGATAGAAGAATTTATATCGGAAAGTAAGACAATAACGTAAAACATCCGGATCATACCCTGAGATAATTAGGACGCAGAAATGATAGCAAGACTAGCTACCGAGACTCCCATCTGATAGGGAACTTTCAGGCTTGGCGACCATTTTTTGGCTTTTCTTCTGTCTCGGCAATGGCTGCAATGGCATTCAGTGCCGGATCAAATTCTTCATCTTCAAAAATTATTCCGACTACTCGCCTATTGGTGTGAGTAGGCAGAGGATTGTTCATCATATTAGGATCCTCTTCATCCCTAAGCACTATTACCTGGACCTCGATGAGGTCTTCCACTGCTCTTTTAAGAGTCCAACAGTCTTCAATATCATGTCCCACTTCTCCAGAGTGGTATTCACATCTAGCATCAGTTCGGTGCGAGGGGGACTCGAGGTTCGGCCGGTCGGGACCACTGGCTGCAGCAGACCTAGCCTGATTAGCTTTTGGAACAAGCTTGAATACGATTCACCAATAAGGATGAACTGATTCCTTCTGAGAGGCTCTCTTGGGCGAGGATTGTATTGGGGAACATTTGGTTGGAGATTATACGTAGCTTGGTAAGGATGTGCATTTTTGGGAGGTGGAGCTCAGTTTTGTGTATAATATTGTGGCCGCATGTAAGGCTGCGCGTTCGTCACCGCATACAGAAGCGGTGCCACGGCATAAGTAGCATCTTGACGGGGATAATAGTGTTGTGGGACCTTATGAAGCATGTATGATTGGTTGAATGACCTACGGGCCCCCCTCGAGCTGGAAACCATCATGGCTCCCTCTTCTCTCCCGTTTCTGTTCATCAAAGACTCCGAACCATTTTGAACGGCTTGTGATGTGGCCTTAAAAGCAACATGACTCAAGATTCGACCCGTTTTTAAATTGTGCCTATTGATTTTGACCACTTTCTTGCAATCTTTTTTAAATATTTTGAATTGCTAACTATTGCACCGGGCTAACTATTGTAACTTAAAGTTAGTCAACTTGGCCCTCGTACTCCAAACTACGTCACATAAAGTGAAACAGGGGGAGTAGTATACTGAGCTAGTAGAAATTTTAGACTGAGCCTAGGAATCTTTGCTTTGCTTTTCCTATTCAGCCTAATATAGTGTTAGAAGCCAACCAGCAACGGAGGCCAAACATTCATTATGCTAGAATGTTAATTTGTTGCGCACTGAAATAAAATGGAGTTTTAGTGGATTAATATAGCCAACCACAACTATTCTGGGATCGATTTGTACTAGTTATATTGTTGTTTTTCTAATTTTGCTTATGTAATGCTTTTATTAGGCTTTGAAAGATTTTGTATTTTAAAGTTGATACTAATCATAATGAGGTGCTACTTTTTCTGTTTTAGGATTTCCATCAACGAAGATTGGTGGTGGAACTCCAGTTTCAGTATCAAAACATTTTTTCTTTCAGAACGTTGCGAAATTCTGCACTCTGTTAGGTCAAGAGAGGGCAGATGATGAAGTATTAGATAACGTTGCTTCAGATGGTGATGATGCTTGTGACAATGTACCAGAGGACTTCAATGTTAAAGCTGTTGCTAGTCATACTGATGGTCGACCGCAAGCTAAACATCCCACTGAAGACTTGGTTGATTTTACACGGATTCATATTAACAAGCTGCCAACGGTTGTGATCATAGGACGACCTAATGTAGGGAAGTCAGCATTGTTTAAACGATAAGTACAGCAACGAACATTTGAATTTGATTTGTAATCAAGTGCAAGGGAACACTTCAGTCATCGTTGTGTAATCGTTAATCTGCTTTTGATTTGTAGATTGATACGAAGGAGGGAGGCCCTTGTATACAACACTCCTACTGACCATGTTACCCGGGACATACGAGAAGGTGTTGCAAAACTGGGCAATTTAAGGTTTAAGGTGTTGGATTCTGCTGGCTTAGAAGCAGGGGCTTCTTCTGGTTCTGTTCTTCGTAGAACAACAGAAATGACTGGAAATGTGCTGTCAAGATCTCAACTTGCGCTCTTCTTAGTTGATACAAGGTTGAAAATAATTTTAGTATATGAAAATACAAAATCTTGGTTTCTTCAATACTATCTTTTCTCTTCTCTGTTGATTATCAGATAGATAATTACGGTAACTCTTTTTTCCTTTTCCAATAAATTACTTATAAAGAAGGAAAAAGATAGAATTTTTTGAAGAATAGGACAAAGAATATGTAAATTTCACAAGAAATTTAACTTCATTCATTGTTCTAAAGGTGCATGAGTTGGATGCAATAGATGAGATTTCTTATTGTCTAATTGAAAAAGGATGAAAAATCTGCTGAAAAGGTACTATTTGCTAAAGTAAAGCATATTTAATCACATTATCACACACCTCAAAGCTGGTAGCTTGTGAAACTCAAACTTTGCGTACTGTATTACAAAAATCTTTCTGGATGCAAAAATTAACTATCCTTTTGTATTGTGACTAGAGATGGACTGCAGCCTATGGATTTGGATGTTGGAAAGTGGTTGAGGAAGAATGCACCTGGAATGAAGACTATTGTGGTGATGAATAAAGCTGAATCGCTTGATGACTATGATGGTTCTCTTGCAGCTGCTGTCGGTGAATCTTATACCTTAGGATTTGGCGATCCCATTGCTTTATCTGCTGAAACTGGAATGGGCATGGCTGAACTTCATGAAACTCTTCGACCATTACTTGAAGAATATGTGCTCCAAAACGTAAATGGTAAGAAACTCATGCCCCAGAGAGAATTTTCGTGCTTGGTAATTATCCACCTTTATCTGAATCTTCTGGTCCTTTTCAAGGTTTTATTTCAGAGGAGTTTTTGTTGAAATTGTCAAAAGTCCCACATCGGTGGTAGAAATTTTTGACGGGTCAGGACATTTTGGGATGTGGCAAGGCGAGGTTCTAGATGTTCTTTTTCAACAAGGGCTAGATCTTGCCATTGAAGAAAAGAAGCCAGATGTTATTGGAGAAGAAGATTGAAAAATTATCAATCGTGTTGCTTGCGGTACCATTCGATCCTACCTTGCTAGAGAGCAGAAATATCCATACACAAAGAAAACTTCTGCAAGTAAATTATGAAAAGCACTGGAGGATAAATTTTTGAAGAAAAACAGTCAAAATAAATTGTACATGAAGAAGAGACTGTTTCGCTTCACCTATGTTCCTGGTACCACAATGAATGAACATATTACCAGTTTCAATAAGTTGGTCACAGATTTGCAAAATATGGATGCAACTTTTGATGATGGTGACTTGGCCTTGATGTTGTTGGGGTCACTTCCTAATGAGTACGAGCACCTTGAAACTACTCTACTCCATGGAAATGACGAAATTTCTCTTAGAGAAGTTTGTTCGGCTTTGTACAGCTATGAACAAAGAAAGGGAGAAAAACAGAAGGGCGGAGAAGGAGAAGCACTAATTGTGAGGGGTCGTCCTCAAAATCAAATGAGGACTAAGAAGGGAAGATCCAAGTCGAGATCTAGACCCAGCAAAGATGAATGTGTCTTTTGTCGAGAAAAGGGGCACTGGAAGAAAGACTGTCCGAAGTTGAAGAATAAGGCCAGACATAACAATGGAAAGGCCATTATGGATTCAAATGTAGCTGATTGTGATGATTCAGACTTCTCATTAGTTACAACAGAGTTATCAACATCATCAGACATATGGTTGATGGACTCGACTTGTAGCTATCATATGTGTCCCAATAAGGACTGGTTCGTGAATTTTCAAGAAGGAGAATATGGAGTCATCCACACAGCGGATAACAGCCCTCTTACCTCATATGGCATTGGTTCAATAGGATTAAGGAGCCATGATGGAATGATCAGAACATTAACAGATGTTCGATATGTACCGGGTTTGAAGAAGAATCTCATCTTTGTGGGAGCCCTAGAATCAAAAGGGTTCAAAATCATTGCAGAAAATGGAGTGATGAGAATATGCTCCGGTGCACTAGTGGTAATGAAGGCCAATCGGAAGAACAATAACATGTACCGCTATCGTGGTAGTACAGTTTTTGGGACAGCAACAGTGACATCCAGTGATGACAAAGAGGCAGAAGCAACCAGGCTATGGCACATGCGCTTGGGACATGCTGGAGGGAAATCCTTGAAAGCTCTATCTAATCAAGGATTGTTAAAAGGCGTAAAGACTTGCAACTTGGAGTTTTGCGAGCCAAAAACTTGTTGCGACCAAACACACTCACGCAAGTATACGCGGTCGTCGAGTAATAAAGTGACTAAAAGTCGGATGTCGAACCCACGAGGACTTATGATTAACTATTAACTAAATTAGACTATCCTAATTATCTAAACAAGAATTAAATCTAAAAATATTTTATTCCAATTAATTAAATAAGAAAAATATAAATAATAAACTTTGAACAGAGAAAGAGCAGATTTTAATGATATCAATGTAATGAAAACGATCTAGGGTTATGGTCTATCTAACAATCCTATTGTATTCTTCAATTGAATTGACCGACTAATTTATCTAGCTTATTGGTTGACATGGTTAATATTGCTCATAAGAATCTGTCGAGTTCTTACTCGCCTATTCCAGCTAACTTAACGCCTATATGTCTATGGAGTGAGAATCAACAAGAACGCATTTATAATTCCTGTAAATCAACCAAGCAAGGCAATTAGGCATATGTCTATCCTAACCACGAATCCGTTCCCCGATGCCCGAGTTCAAGAACTTGCCCTACTCAATCCTATATGCAATATAGAATTCCCACTTTCGAGTTCAATTCTAGATTCGTAGATAATATTCAATTGGTGATCAAGCAATTAAATAATTAAGTGCAAGATTGAATAAATAAACTAATATGATAAATCAAGAAGTCAAAATCAATATCCGAATAACAATAGTCATGAAAGAACCACAACCCTAGAATGTGAAGTTTAGCTCCACATAGACATGGTAGCCAAACAACAAATCATATAAAGAAACATAAAAATTACTAAGTTTGGTAGGAGAAAGATGAAACTTGATGAATTCCGGCCTCCACAGCTTTTTCGTGGCTTTTTCCCTCTTCCCAATATGTTCGATAACCTAAAGGAGGCGTTTTTGGCTTATATATTGTGTACAAAAGTCGTGGGCCAAAGCTCTCCTATTCCTAGTCCAAATCGGCTTCAGGGATTGATGCTAAGGTGGATGCGACGCATCCACCTTGTCCTCTATTTCTCAGCTTGCATGCGATGGTGGACGCGACGCATCCAGCTTCACTTCTACTTCCCAGTTTCGCACGCGATGGCGGACGCTATGGCCCAACTTCACTGCTAAGGTTGCATGCAGGATGATGTTTTCCTAGGTTGGATGCGACGCATCCAACCCTTCTTCCTCTGGCTAAACCACCTTTTCTTCATATTTTGCACTCCGAACACCTTAAATCGTCACACATAACTTAATTAGTCATCAAACCAATAATTACACCATGTTGGGTGTTTTAAAGATTGAATAACATCAAAAAGTGGTTAAAACATGGGCAAAGTAACATCAACACATATCGAAATATGACAAACATCAATTGTGTCAAAGGGAAACAGACAAGGGTTAAATTTGGTATAGCGATCCATAATACTAAAGGCATTTTGGATTATGTACACTCTGATGTTTGGGGTTCTTCCAAAACACCTTCATTGGGTGGGAAGCACTATTTTGTAACCTTTGTTGATGATTTTTCCCGAAGAGTGTGGGTGTATACAATGAAGAGGAAAGATGAAGTGTTGGGAATTTTTCTCAAATGGAAGACGATGGTGGAGAATCAAACAGGCAGGAGGATCAAGTGTATTCGCACAGACAATGGAGGTGAATACAAAAATGATCATTTCAATAAGGTCTGTGAAAATGATGGCATCGTCCGACACTTCACTGTCAGACATACACCACAACAGAATGGAGTGGCAGAACGTATGAACCAGACTTTACTGGAGAAGGTACGGTGTATGTTGTCCAATGCTGGCTTGGGCAAAGAATTTTGGGCTGAGGCAATTACATATGCATGCCACCTCATTAATCGTCTACCATCTGCTGCTATTGATGGCAAGACACCATTTGAAAAATGGTATGGAAAACCTGTTGTAGATTATGACTCCTTGCACGTGTTTGGCTCAATTGCATACTATCATGTGAAAGAGTCAAAATTGGATCCGAGAGCAAAGAAGGCTATATTTATGGGGATTACTTCTGGAGTTAAAGGATACCGCTTATGGTGTCCAGAGACAAGGAATATTATATTCAGCAGAGATGTTACCTTTGATGAATCTGCCATAACAGATAAGGTGACAGTTGAAGATGTCAAACAAACTGGTTGTGCATCAAAGCAGGTGGAGTTTGAGGGAAAATTTATTTTTCCTACACAAGAAGCAGATGAGGAAACTCATGAAGATTACCCTCTGGAAGAAGAGCCAGTAGAGAGGGAGATTCCAACTCAGGAACCTCGACAACAACTTGAATCAATAGCAACCAGCAGGCCAAAAAGGATAATAACGAAACATGTTCGTCTCATAGAGACGGTTGCTTGCGCAACCTCAATTGTAGCTGATGGTGTTCCTACCACTTATAAAGACGCAATCCAAAGTTCAGAAGAAGATAAGTGGAGGATTGCAATGAATGAAGAAATGCAGTCCCTTCATCAGAATCATACATGGAAATTGGCCAATCTCCCGAAGGGAAAGAAAACAATTGGGTGCAAATGGGTATTTGCAAAGAAAGAAGGATTTCCTAACCAAGAAGATGTTCGCTACAAAGCAAGATTGGTGGCCAAAGGATATGCTCAGAAGGAGGGAATTGATTACAATGAAGTATTTTCTCCAGTTGTAAAACATTCCTCCATTAGAATTATGTTGGCTTTGGTAGCACAGTTGGATTTGGAACTAGTTCAGATGGATGTAAAAACTGCGTTTTTACATGGAAACTTGGAGGAGGAAATCTACATGAATCAGCCAGAAGGATTCAAAGTTGCTGGAAAAGAAAATATGGTATGCAAATTTGAAAAATCGTTGTACGGATTGAAACAATCTTCTAGACAATGGTACAAGCGATTTGACAGGTTTATGTTGCGGCAAGGGTACAAGAGAAGCAAATACGATCATTGTGTGTATTTGCGCAAACTTAATGATGGTTCCTTTGTATATCTTCTCCTATATGTTGATGATATGTTGATAACTTCCAAGAATTCGGAAGAAATTGATAAGTTGAAAATTCAACTGATGGAGGAGTTCGAGATGAAGGATCTGGGTGAGGCAAAGAAAATTCTTGGCATGGAGATAATAAGAGATAGACGTTCAAAGAAACTCTGTTTATCTCAGAAAGAATATTTGAAGAGAGTACTACAGCGTTTTGGCATAGATAAGAAGACTAAGCCAATTAGTACGCCACTTGCTCCCCATTTTAAGCTAAGTACTACTATGTCGCCAAAGGATGAAACTGAACAGGAGTATATGTCAAGGGTACCATACGCAAATGCTGTTGGTAGCTTGATGTATACAATGGTTTGTACGAGACCTGACATTTCACAAGCCGTTGGAGTTATTAGCAGATATATGCATAATCCAAGAAAGGAGCATTGGCAAGCTGTGAAATGGATTCTACGGTATATTCATAGTACTGTAGATGTTGGGTTAGTTTTTGAGCAGGAAGGCAATCGGTCTGTAGTTGGATATTGTGACTCAGATTTTGCGGTTGATCTGGACAAACGAAGGTCATCTACTGGTTATGTGTTTACTTTTGCAAAGGCACCAGTTAGTTGGAAGTCTACTTTGCAGTCATAGTTGCTTTGTCTACAACAGAGGCAGAGTACATGGCTATTACAGAGGCTGTGAAGGAGGCAATTTGGCTTCAGGGGTTGCTAAAGGAGCTTGGTATTGAACAAAAAAATATTACAATTTTTTGTGATAGTCAAAGTGCTATTCAATTAGCGAAGAACCAAGTTTATCATGCAAGGACGAAGCACATTGATGTTCAGTATCATTTCGTACGAGAAATCATAGAAGAAGGTGGAGTCACGGTGAAGAAAATTCATACTACGGAGAACCCTGCTGATATGCTGATAAAAGTGGTGACTGCGGTCAAGTTTCAACATTGTTTGGATTTGATCAACATTGTTGAACACTAAAGATTGAAGATGAAGACACAACCAAAATTTATTATTGAGAGAAAATTAAAGATGTGGAATTTTGCCAAGGTGGAGATTTGTTGAAATTGTCAAAAGTCCCACATCGGTGGATGACAATTTTGAATGGGAATTTCACCCTATAAAAGGAGGCCTAATGTTTAGGATTTATACACACCTCTCATTTGCCTTTTTTTCTTCTTAAGGCATTTGTATCTTCTCTCTTTAGTATTATTTCACTTATAATTTTAGAGTGGAATAAAATATTGATTGTGTCCGAGGAAGTAGGTAAAATTGGCCGAACCTCGTAAATTCTGGTGTTCTTTTATTGTTGTCTTATTGTCTTGTTTATTATTTAGTGGTTGTCATAATTTTTGGTATAGTAGTTATGACTCATTCACACTATATACATTAGGCTTCCGCAACAGTTTTTTCCTCATAAATGTTTTGATCATCTACCTCTTCATCTCCCTATGCTTGCCAGTGAGTGTGCATTCTGTAGTGACTTGGAATCGCATCTTCATTTGGCTTCTTCAAATGTTGCCTTTGTCTGTTTTGAGATTAGTTTACTTTTGCATGGTCAAATTGAATATTAATCTCAGTATCCTTGCTAAAGGTATCTCTATCAATAATATGAGTGCAGGATCTGGTTGCTGTTATGATTTGTGCGGATTGTTGAAAACAGCTCAATATGGCTAGTAACTTCTAGAACCATGTTACTGGTGTAGTTTATTAACATCATGAATATGTGATACACAACCCTAAAGCATTACTCCTAAGATCATGTAATTGCTCAGTTGAAGTTTGGTGTACTGCGCAGAAAGAAGATAATATTTTAGGTTTGTACAATTACAACAAACAACTCCAGCTACTTAAGTGAAACTACAGAGATGCATGTCATTTTGGATTTGTTCTCAAAAGATTAAACAAACAGTATTAGAAGCTACATAAGTGAGACTGGAAGCTAATTCAACTTCGCTTCTGATCTTTCTTGCTATTCTACATGTAATCTTTCAGATGATGAGAGCCAGGAGAATGACTCCTCTGAGGATATGGAGTGTAAATTGCCATTGCTGTTGGCAATTGTCAGGAGGCCCAATGTTGGAAAGTCAACCTTGTTGAACACAATCTTGCAAGAAGATCGTGCTTTGGTTGGCCCTGAGGCTGGTTTGACTAGAGATTCCATTCGTGCTGAATTTGAGTACCAAGGAAGAACAATTTATTTGGTAAGTATCTATAACTCTGACGTATCACTAGTCAATTCAAGTTTGGCTAACATTTTTCTTTTGAAGAGTAATCTCATAGATGTAAAAGCCATTAGCATTGTAATATGGCCAAATTTTCATGACATTTGCCATGACATAATATCCATTATAACAAATTTGTGGTTCATGACATTTGCCATGACATAATATCCATTATAACAAATTTGTGGATCATGACATTTGCCATGACATAATATCCATTATTAGGCCAAGGATTTCTTGCTATAAATAGAGGAGTTTCTCCTCATTTGTAAACACACCAATTCAAGAGCTTTTCACTCTTGTCTTTCTTTCTCCTCCTTTATTTCATTATAGAGTATTTTGTAAGAGAGTGAGTGTTGGGAAACACTTGTGTGAACCTTTTCTTTGGAGTGATCTTGTGAGGTTATTCTCTTGGGGTATTTGGGATTAATTAGAGTATTTACTCTAATTTTGTACTCTCTTTTGTACTCTTGTTGGTATAGTGAAATTGCTCCTCTCCGCTTGTGGACGTAGGTCACCTTGACCGAACCACGTTAAATTTGTGTCTTCTTTATATTCTTTAATTGTCGTTATTATCACCTTCCATTATTTTTTGTTATTGTCATTATACCGTTGTTTGGCTAAATTCCGCACTACCCGGGTTCCCGATCCTAACAAATTGGTATCAGAGCCAGATCTAACCGGCTAAAATGACTCTAACAAAGTCTTATGTTGAGAAATTTGACCGAAGTGCAGACTTTGGAATGTGGCAATTAAAGATGGAAGCTATCCTAATTCAGGATGGCTTAGATTTGGCACTGCAAGGAAAGGAGAAGATGCCGGATAAAATGACGGACGAGGAGTTTGTCGTCATAGACAAAAAGGCAAAAGCAGGTATTATTTTAAATCTTTCAAATGAGGTTTTGCGTGAAGTTGCAACAGAAAGCTCAGCCAAAGGCATGTGGAAAAAGTTTAAAACCCTATATATGAAAAGAACAGTAGAAAACAGACTTTACCTAAAGCAAAAACTCTACACTTTTCGTATGGCTGAAGGTACCTCTATACTTACTCATCTTGATACTTTTGATTCTCTTCTTATGGATTTAAGTAACATAGATGCTGAAATCAAAGATGAGGATCAAGCTGTGTTATTGCTTGTTTCCTTACCCCAATCGTTTAAACATATAAGAGATACTATGCTTTATGGAAAGGATAATATCTCTTATAAAGATATCAAATCTATTTTGAAATCAAAAGAACAAATAGATAGAGATATTACTGGGGAAACTAGTGGGAACCAAGGGGAAGACTTATTCATAAGAGGTAGATCCAATAAGAAAGATTCAAGTAGTGAGAAACCTAAATCAAGGTCAAAATCCAGATACAGAAATGTCATGTGCAAATATTGTCATAAGAAAGGTGACATTATTTCTGAATGCTTTAAATTGAAAAATAAAGAAAAGCATACAGAAAAGAAAAATGAGCACAAAAATATTGACACTGCCGAAGCAAGTGTAGCTGCTGATGAGACTGAGGGAACTATTTTTTTAGCAACTAATAATAGTTTCAAATCTAACAATGAGTGGATTTTAGATTCGGGTTGTTCTTATCATATGTGTCCCAGTCAGAATTTATTTACCACATATGAATCTATTGGAGGTGGAGTTGTCTTGATGGGCAACAATGCTGCCTGCAAAATTATTGGAAAAGGTACAATCCGAATCAAAATGCATGATGGTGTGGTGAGAACTCTCACCGATGTTAGACATATTCCTGACTTGAAGAAAAATCTCATCTCTTTGGGCACTCTAGAATCTCTTGGGTGCAAGTACACAGGTGAAGGTGGAGTTCTGAAAATTTCTCATGGTGCTCTTGTGATCATGAAAGCACGCAGATCTGGTACGTTGTATACTCTTTAGGGATCTACTGTTACAGGTGCTGCTGCAGTTTCAATATCAGATAAATCAGATTCTGACATCACCAAATTGTGGCATATGCGATTGGGGCATATGAGTGAAAAAGGTCTTTCCATCCTTAGTAAAAGAGGTCTCTTATGTGGCCAAAGTACCGAAAATATGGAGTTCTATGAACATTGTGTGTTCGGAAAGCAGAAAAAAGTCAGCTTCAAATCTCCAGCGATTCATAGAACAAAAGGTACTTTGGATTACATTCATTCAGATCTTTGGGGTCCTTCACGTACCCCATCAAAAGATGGTGCCAGGTATATGTTAACTTTCATTGATGATTATTCAAGGAAAGTTTGGGTTTATTTCCTGAAAAATAAAAGTGATGTTTTCTTAAATTTCAAACAATGGAAAGTTTTGATTGAGAAGCAAACAGGAAAACAGGTTAAGCGGCTTAGAACTGATAATGGCTTGGAATTTTGTAATGATGAATTCAACGAATTTTGCAAGAATGAAGGAATTTCTCGACATCGTACTGTGAGAATGACACCTCAGCAAAATCGTGTGGCAGAAAGGATGAATAGAACTCTTTTGGAAAGGGATCGTTAAATGATTTCAAATGCTGGGTTGACAAACGCCTTTTGGGCAGAAGCTATCTCTACAGCTTGTTATATTGTCAACCAAGCTCCTTCTGCACCTTTGAACTTTAAGACTCCAGAGGAAATGTGGTCAGGTACTCCTGCTAATTATTCTGATTTAAAGATATTTGGTTGCCCTGCATACATGCATGTAAATGATAAAAAATTAGAGTCAAGGGCTAAAAAGTGCATTTTCCTTGGGTATGCATCTGGGGTGAAAGGATACCGACTATGGTATCCTGATCCCACGGCACCAAAATTTATAATTAGCAGAGATGTAACCTTTGATGAATCCTCTATGTTACATTCTAGAAAAGAGTCTTCTAGTTCTTGTAATACAGATAAAGGAAAGAGTACACAGAACTAGATGGAGATTGAGATTGACATTCCTTCTGAGCCAAGCTCATCAACTTTGGAGCAAAATACAGTTGAAACTCCTGAAATTGAGACAGAAGCTGAAATTCCTGAAGTTGAGACTCCTGAAGTTGAACCAGAAGAAGAGGAGTATTCTATAGCCAAACATAGACCAAGAAGAGAAGGTAAACAACCATTAAGGTTTGGAGATTATGTTGCATTTGCTTTTTCAGTTGCACAGGAAACTGAAGAGATTGGAGAACCATCAAAATATTCAGAAGCAGTTTCTGGTGCTGTCTCAGCCAAGTGGTTGATTGCAATGAATGAAGAAATTGAGTCTCTCCACAAGAATGGTACTTGGTCTCTTGTGAAGCTGCCATCAGGAAAAAGAATTGTTGGTTGCAAATGGGTCTTCAAGAAAAAGGATGGCATTCCAGGGGTTGAAGATGCGAGGTATAAGGCACGATTAGTTGCAAAGGGCTATAGTCAGGTACAAGGAGTTGATTTTAATGATATTTTCTCACTTGTTGTTAAACATAGCTCTATTCGTGTCTTGCTTGCCTTCGTTGCCATGTATGATTTGGAATTAGAACAACTTGATGTTAAGACAACGTTCTTACATGGCGAACTTGCGGAACAAATATACATGCATCAACCCGAAAGATTTGAAATTGAAGGAAAAAAAGATCATGTTTGCTTGTTGAAGAAATCCTTGTACGGATTAAAGCAGTCTCCAAGGCAATGGTATAAAAGGTTTGATTCCTTTATGTTGGGTCATGGTTATTCGAGGAGCATGTATGATAGTTGTGTTTACTTTCGGAAGTTAAATGATGGTTCATTTGTGTACCTATTATTATATGTTGATGACATGCTCATTGCTGCTAAGGATTTAACAGAAATTCACAATTTGAAAAGTCAGCTGAAAAGTGAATTTGAGATGAAAGATTTGGGAGCAGCTAAGAAAATCCTTGGCATGGAGATCAAAAGAGATTGAAAAGTCAACAGGCTATTTCTGACCCAGAAGAAGTACTTGGAGAAAGTCTTGGAGAGGTTTGGCATGAAAGATGCTAAACCAGTTAGTGATAACGACAAGGTCGGGAATCCAAACTAGAGTAAGAATTTGAAAAGTAAATGCGGAAGCAATAACAATAAGGAATTGAACAACTAGCACTTAAGGGCAGAAAATAAAGTATATGGGAAAATTCAAGGAAAGAATTCCAAGAACGCAAGTTCTATAGCCTTGACAAGATCAAAGCAACAACGTTTTGATTTATTGAAGAAATCAAACGCCTTTACTTAAAAGCAAATCAAAACAATAGATTCGGATCATGACCGCTTTACGAGTAACTTGAGACAACAATTAATAACTAGTATTAATCGCCTTCTAAGAATACCACAAAGGAATCAAAGATATCACAATAGAGAAGTAATCTTACTACCTTGAACTATGAACTAGTAAAGGTTGAAAGATAAATCTCAAAGCACAAGTAACAAAGGTTCAAAAGAACTCTCAAAGTATGATATACTTAATCAATAAGGAAGTGTCTCAATGAATGAGAAGAACTCCTTATTTATAGGAGTACTAAAGCACAAAAAGTCCTTAAAATTTGGTAGGGTGGTTGCTAAGACATAAAAAGTCATTAAAATTAGGTAGGGTGATTGCTAAGGAGTAAGAAAAGTCATTACAATTAGGTGGGGGCGGCCAAATTCCTTTGGGGCAGACTTGGACCTTAAAACTAGTTTGGGCCATTGATTTGGACTCCAATTGGGCTCCCTTTGAAACACCCCCTTTTGGACCTCTTTTAAGCTCATTTTAAGCCCCTTTGGTGGACTTCAAGGGCTGATTTGGTGGCCCAATCTTCCTCCTCTTGGACTTCAATTTGGATCACCAAATAATTGTAAAACTTGGATAATTCATCTACTTTGGGATTGAGCTCTTCCTCTACAATTAAAAGCTTCTTTATTTGCCATTGAAGTCCAGCAACCTTAGAGTGCAACTCTTTAGCTTGAGATCTTGTAAATGGCCTTGGAGCTTCCAAAACTCTATCCTTGTCCTTGATGCTATCATTCCCCTCTTCTTGAAAAGAATTCATCCCCGAATTCGATCCTACATCAAACAAAGACAAGTCAGCAACATTGAATGTAGCACTTACTTGGAACTCACCAGGTAGGTCTAACTTGTAAGCATTGTCTCCAATCCTTTCAAGGACTTGAAATGGGCCATCTCCTCTAGGGTGCAACTTTGACTTCCTTTTGGAGGAAAATCTCTCCTTTCTAAAGTGAACCCAAACTAAATCTCCAGGTTTAAAAATTACTTGTTTTCGACCCTTATTCTTTCTCAAGGCAGTTTGCTCATTTTTCTTCTCAATTGCAAGCCTTGTTTGTTCATGAATTTTTTTCATCATCTCAGCCTTTGTCCTACCATCAAGATTAACAATATCATTAGTAGGTAATGGTAATAAATCAAGGGGAGTGAAGGGATTAAAACCATAAACAACCTCAAAAGGAGACATACCTGTAGAAGAATGGATTGTTCTATTGTAAGCAAATTCAATCATAGGTAAGTGAGCCTCCCAAGAAGTTAATTTACCTTTCAAAATAGCCCTCAACATGTTTTCTAAGGTTTTATTAACTACTTCAGTTTGTCCATCAGTTTGTGGGTGACAAGAAGTAGAAAACAACAATTTAGTGCCTAACTTCCCCCAAAATACACGCCAAAAGTGGCTCAAAAACTTAGCATCCCTATCACTAACAATAGTTCTAGGTATACCATGCAATTTGACAACTTCTTTTATAAAAAGATCAGCAACATGTGAAGCATCATTAGTCTTTAAACAAGGAATAAAATGAGCCATTTTGGAGAACCTATCTACCACAACATATATACTATCCTTACCATACCTTGTTCTAGGCAAACCTAACACAAAATACATAGAAATATCAATCCAAGGTGAAGTAGGAACAGGTAGTGGCGTGTAAAGACCATGTGGTAACACTTTAGATTTAGCTTGTTTACATTCCAAACACTGTGCACACATTCTTTCAACATCTTTTCTCATTCCAGGCCAAAAGAAATTTTCAGCAAGTATGTCTAGCGTCTTTGGGACTCCAAAGTGACCCATAAGCCCTCCACAATGTGCTTCCCTTACAAATACTTCACGTAAAGAGCAATTAGGGATACATAACTTATTTTTCTTAAAGAGAAACCTATCTTGTAGGTTAAACCTCTCAAAAGGACCCAACTTACAATCTGCAAAAATCTTGCCAAAATCAACATCATTAGCATAAAGTCCCTTGATTTGATCAAAACCCATCAATTTAGAAGTCAGGGTAGAAACTAAGACATACCTTCTTGAAAGTGCATCCGCAACAACATTCTCTTTCCCTTGTTTGTAAGAAATTACATAAGGAAAAGTTTCAATGAATTCAACCCACTTAGCATGCCTTCTACTAAGCTTACCTTGACTCTTCAAGTATTTCAAGGATTCATGGTCAGTTTTAATGACAAACTCTCTTGGCCACAAGTAATGTTGCCATGCTTTAATTTTTTCTTCATCGACCTCAACTCCTTTAGAACTAACCACAAAACCCAAGAAAATCACACGATCCACACAAAAAGTACACTTTTTAAGATTAGCAAATAAGAGTTGCTTTCTAAGAACTTCAAAAACTTGTTTTAGGTGTTCTACATGCTCTTCTAAAGTGTTAGAAAAGATCAAGATATCATCGAAGTACACCACAACAAATTTTCCATGAAAATCCTTAAAGATATGATTCATTAATCCCATGAAAGTACTAGGTGCATTAGTCAAGCCAAAAGGCATAACTAACCACTCATAAAGCCCATATTTGGTCTTAAAAGCAGTTTTTCATTCATCTCCAGGATTCATTCGAATCTGATGGTAACCACTTTTTAGATCAATTTTAGAAAAGATTTTGGATCCCTGTAATTGATCCAACATATCATCAAGACGAGGAATAGGATGGCGATACTTTACCGTTATCTTGTTGATTGCTCTACAATCCACGCACATCCTCCAAGTTCCATCCTTTTTGGGTACCAATAGGACGGGAACTGAGCAAGGGCTCATGATCTCTCTCACAAAGCCTTTCTCAAGCAGCTCCTCAACTTGCCTTTGAAGCTCTTTTGTCTCTTCTGGATTACTCCTATAAGCAGGCCTATTTGGGATTTGTGATCCAGGCACGAAATCAATTTGATGCTCAATGCCACGTAAAGGTGGCAATCCATTAGGAATATCTTCAGGAAAGACATCTTCAAAATCCTGCAAAAGAGAAGAAATACTACTTGGCAAAGAAGAAGTTAGTAACTCAGAATTAATCAAAACTTCTTTGTAAGTAAGTAGTATTATGGGCAACCCCTCTTTTCTTGCATTTAAACACTCTTTGGCTTTTATATAAAAACTCTCTTTTTTTATTTCCTTAGCCTCTTTCCTCTCACCAAGACTTTCTATTTTTTCATTCAAGCTTCTTTTTATCTCTTCTCTCAAATTGTTGCCCTCTCTCTCTTTCTCTCGGCCATCTCTCTTTTTTTCCAACTCTTGGCCTCCTTTCTTTTCTTTTTCCTCAAGCTCACTTTTAATCCCTCCCCTTGGTTTTCCCATTGTTTCCCTTAATCTCTTTTGATCTTCAAACACTTGAGAAGGAGATAAAGGTGCAAGAGTAAATTTCCTGCCATTTAGCTCAAGAGAATATCTATTTTTCCTTCCATCATGAAAAATATTCCTATCATACTGCCAAGGACGACCCAGTAAGATATGACAAGCTTGCATAGGGACTATGTCACAAAGAATATCATCCTCATATCTACCAACATTAAATGAAATCATGCATTATTTGTTTACTTTTAGTTCACCACTATCATTTAACCATTGGAGTCTATAGGGAGTAGGGTGTTTCATGCATGCAAGTCCCAATTTTTCCACAAAGTATGAACTCACCACATTAGCATAACTACCACTATCAATGATCATAGAACAAGTTTTTTCCTTTATCCCACACCTAGTATGGAATATATTCTCCCTTTGTTCTTCACTATTGCTTCCTAAATTGATAGTCATAATCCTCCTAACTACCCCAATCATGCCATCATTAGGTAGTTCTATATCATCATCATTACTCACATCTCCCTCTTCTTCTCCCTCACTTTTTTCACTCTCATATCCTCCATCTTCTCTAAGAATGATGTTTCTTCTACTTGGACATTCATGCATCATATGTCCCCTTCCTTTACATTTATGACACTGAATAGAACTGGAAGGTGTAAAAATTTTAGGGTTAAAGGTTTTACCTCCTTCTTTGTTCTCAAATTTACCTTTATCCTTGTCTTCTTGAGGTCTAGAAGAACTCTTCATCTCTTGATTCGACTATGGCTTCTTGGAGATGGTGTTTGACCGACCTTTCCGTGAGCTAGCTTGCTTTCTTTTATTTTGATTTTCTACCTTTACAGACAAATCAACTAACTCATCTATTGTTACATATTATTGTAATTCTACTACATCAGCTATTTCCTTATTTAAACCATTTAAAAACCTAGCCATTGTAGCCTCCTCTTCCTCCATACAATTAGCTTGGATCATAGCCATATCCATAGCCTTAAAGTACTCATCCACAGACATAGACCCTTGCTTCAATGTTTGAAGGCGTTGTTGTAGCTCTCTTTGAAAGTGTGATGGTATGAATCTCTTTCTCATCACCCTCTTCATCTCAGCCCAAGTAGCAATTGGTGTTTGTCCTTCTTGTAATCTGTCCCTAGTAAGCTTTTTCCACCAAATAGCAGCATAGTCAGAAAACTCAACAATAGCAAGTTTAACCTTCTTACCCTCAGAGTAGTTGTGGCAGTCAAATACGGCTTCAACCTTTCTCTCCCAATCAAGGTACAAGTCTGGATCCCTTGTTCCCTTGAAAGATGGCATCTTCATCTTTATACTGTTTATATTATCATCTTCTACTCTACCTCTTTGTCCCCTCCTATCTCTTCCCACCCTATCAAAATCAATATCATTAAAATCGTCTATAGGGTTTTCTTGATTTACAATGGGAGCAAGGGATACATTTCTCCTAACTTGGGGCCTAACATTATTTTCCCTTCTAAGTTCAGCTATTGTATCATTTTGCTCAGCAATTGTGTCCCTCATCTCTTGGAGTTGCAAATTCCACCTTTCGAATTGTTGATGCATAGCTTGCAAGGTAAAATCATTTCTTGCTTTGATTTCGGCTTCTTGAAGAACCCTTCGTTCATCATCACTACCTGTATGTGACATCTTAAATAATTAAACTGTATCAGACAAATTGAATTTTTTTCTCAATTGTTCTCACACACACTTTGCCTTTTTTTTTTCCTCTCTCGAAATAACCTTTGAACAAAATACTTTGTAGATTTATAGTTAAACCCAACTCGTATAAAGTTCTTAGTAGTAAAATATAGATTTTTGGGGAACAAATGAAAGAAGAACCAAATCCTAGAACTATTAGGCTCGGTTGAAACAAGACACGAACAAAGAGGAAATGATTATATATTTAGATTAGAAAGAGTAAGAAAAATTAAATTTTTGTCTTATCTTTGAAATCTGGGATCCCCTCTTCTTGTTTTCTTTGATAGTTTTTGGAAACAAATTAGATACAAAAGAAAGTTCCTGGAGAGCAAGTAATTTTTTTTAAAAAAATTGATTTTTTCGTTTTTTTTTAACTTGTTTTTTTTTTTTTTTGCTCTTAGTATTCAAGAAATCCCCAGAATTATCAAGAATGAAACCTTGATAGAACCGCTCTGATACCACTTGATAACGACAAGGTCGGGAATCCAAACTAGAATAAGAATTTAAAAAGTAAATGCGGAAGCAATAACAATAAGGAATTGAACAACTAGCACTTAAGGGCAGAAAATAAAGTATATGGGAAAATTCAAGGAAAGAATTCCAAGAACGCAAGTTCTATAGCCTTGACAAGATCAAAGCAACAACGTTTTGATTTATTGAAGAAATCAAACGCCTTTACTTAAAAGCAAATCAAAACAATAGATTCGGATCATGACCGCTTTACGAGTAACTTGAGACAACAATTAATAACTAGTATTAATCGCCTTCTAAGAATACCACAAAGGAATCAAAGATATCACAATAGAGAAGTAATCTTACTACCTTGAACTATGAACTAGTAAAGGTTGAAAGATAAATCTCAAAGCACAAGTAACAAAGGTTCAAAAGAACTCTCAAAGTATGATATACTTAATCAATAAGGAAGTGTCTCAATGAATGAGAAGAACTCCTTATTTATAGGAGTACTAAAGCACAAAAAGTCCTTAAAATTTGGTAGGGTGGTTGCTAAGACATAAAAAGTCATTAAAATTAGGTAGGGTGATTGCTAAGGAGTAAGAAAAGTCATTACAATTAGGTGGGGGCGGCCAAATTCCTTTGGGGCAGACTTGGACCTTAAAACTAGTTTGGGCCATTGATTTGGACTCCAATTGGGCTCCCTTTGAAACACCCCCTTTTGGACCTCTTTTAAGCTCATTTTAAGCCCCTTTGGTGGACTTCAAGGGCTGATTTGGTGGCCCAATCTTCCTCCTCTTGGACTTCAATTTGGATCACCAAATAATTGTAAAACTTGGATAATTCATCTACTTTGGGATTGAGCTCTTCCTCTACAATTAAAAGCTTCTTTATTTGCCATTGAAGTCCAGCAACCTTAGAGTGCAACTCTTTAGCTTGAGATCTTGTAAATGGCCTTGGAGCTTCCAAAACTCTATCCTTGTCCTTGATGCTATCAGTTAGTACCCCTCTTGCTGCTCATTTTAAGTTATCAGCTGCTCAGTTCCCGCAGTCAGAGGAAGAAGAGAGGTACATGGCACAGGTTCCTTATTCCAGTGCAGTCGGCAGTATTATGTATGCAATGGTTTGTACACGTCCATATATTTCACAAGTAGTGAGCGTGGTAAGCCGGTATATGGCTTGCCCTGGTAAAGCACATTGGCATGCTGTGAAATGGATTCTCAGATACTTGCGAGGTATTTCAAACACATGTTTGGAGTTTGGGAGAAATACTAATACTTTGGATGGTTTTGTAGACTCAGATTATGCAGGTGATCTTGACAAAAGAAGATCACTGACAGGCTATGTATTTTGCATTGGGGGTTGCGCTATTAGTTGGAAAGCTACATTACAACATGTAGTAGCTTTATCTACTACCGAAGCAGAATATATGGCAGTGACTGAGGCGATCAAAGAAGCTTTATGGTTGAAGGGTCTATTTGCGGAACTCAGTTTACACCAAGGTGGTATTATCATTTTCTGTGATAGTCAAAGTGCCATTCACTTGACTAAAGATCAAATGTATCATGAGAGGACGAAGCACATTGATATAAAGTATCATTTCATCCGAGAAACCATTGTTGAAAGAAAAGTCTCTGTTCAGAAGATCAACACTAGAGACAATCCTGCTGACATGTTCACAAAAACTCTTCCAGTATCCAAGTTCAAGCTTTGCCTGAACTTGATTGGCATTTATGAAGAATGATTTTGCCCATTGGGGTTTTTGCGGAGAAGGTGGAGCAAATTTACTATAAGCCGAAATTAGGCCAAGGTGGAGATTTGTAATATGGCCAAATTTTCATGACATTTGCCAAGCTTAATGTGAAGTGCATTGATGCCAAGCTCCTTGCATCTCTGAGAAACATCTTGTGCAGCAAGCATAGATGCATATGGGGAAGTTTCATCCCTATCGGCTTTGACTTTCATACCACCAGTAATACGAACCATTGTTTCGAGAAATAAATCACATGAATAACAGTGTCATTGAATGACGCAAAACAGTGTTGTCAAAGGCTTATTTAAGGCGCGCTAAAGCTTAGAAAAGCTCAGGAAGGGTGCTTCGCTTAGCTTAACTTAATCTTTACTTCAG